>NW_004797432.1:616430-648547 GCF_000002075.1 Aplysia californica | reverse complement strand
AAACAAAAATAAATCAATTCTCTCTCTCACCCCCTTTCCCCCTCCAAAACTAAACAAAACTAAATTAATTCTCTCTCTCTCTCTCTCAACTCCCCACCTCCTCTCCCCTCGCATTCCATCCACAAATGTGGTCCTCTAGTTGCCTGACAATCTCCCCTGACCACCGTCCAGACATCCTGGCCTTGAGCAGTGAGCTTTCCAACATGCTTCTTGTACAGATGGACTCGCTGCGCATCACACAGACAGCATTGGAACGCAAACTAGATAAGGAGCGCAAGCGCACGCAAAAGTGAGTCTCCACCCTACATGCGTGTGGATGCCAACACTCTCACATACTGTACTTATTCACAGTCACATACATATACACACGTACACATGTGTACATGCTCATGTGTTCTCACATACATGCATGCACTCACACACACACACACACACACACACACACACACACACACACACACACTCACACACACACATATATGTACAGAGACCATGTAACACAAACATAAACACATACATGCTGACACAAACAAACACACACACACACACATTTACACAGTAACACACTCTCACACACACACACACACACACACACTCATATACACAGTAACACACACGCAGACACATCTGCACACATTCACACATGTTCATGTGGACACATAGACACACACACATAGACTCACACATAGACACACATAGACTCACACATAGACACACACACATAGACACACTCATAGACTCACACACATGTAAAGCATGCAAACACTCCCTCATAACTCAATTCATATATGTGTCGAAGATTAATGGTGTTACCAGAGTGCAACATACAAACAAAAGAAGGATGAGAGATGATAAAGATAGTTGCTTGATGGAAAAGAAGAAGCGAACCACACCAGAGCACCCACCAACCACCCATTTTTTGAAAACTCTGTGTTGCAGGCACTTCCTTGAGACCAACCAGAGCATGCAGCAGTACCACAACCGGTTCCCAACGACTCATGAGGGCTACGACCAACTGACCAACCTGGCTGGCAGTGGCGGGTCTCAGGGACTCAAGGTAATCACCTTATACCAAGTGCCCGGGTCGTGTAGGGTCGAATTTTGGTGGCACACTACTAATAGATTAGATCCCTCCCTCATTAGTCAAAGTTGACAAGCAGCAGAAATCTTTGATGGGTGCGAGCTATTATAGTACTCAAAACATACCATTCCCAACACGGCTTCAAGTGTTGACTACTTTTTATCGCGGTTGTTGTATTGAAATGTTGGTAACTTTTTAGATCAATCAGTATCGGCTTCTCCAAATCTACACTGTTCATTACTACATTCTGCGCGAAATGCTATGCAATCCCATCGTTCGACTTGCGGCCTTGAAAATCAACATGTTTGTTTTTGAAGGTCATGATTGAATTCATTCAAATTGTGCCACAATGGTAGTTTTCCTCAGTCCATGAAGAAAAATTTTGCTGGCCCCAACTCAATTTTAACGAATTTGACCAAATTGGATCGGCAGTGTGCACTGGGTATTAGATCACAGGTGTCAAACTCAAGGTCTGCCAAGAAAATATGCCAAACATCCAGATGCATGACAAACTGGTAAAACAGTAGTAATAATAATAATAACAATAATAATATTAATAAATAACGTTTGTATAGCGCATATCCCGGCTTGACATCATGTTCTGTGCGCTTTACACTATATTAAAAGAGTAAAACTTGATGTGCCTTGATTTGTTATTTATCTGCTTTAATTCATATCATTGTGAGGTCCTGCCTCTAATAGTGTTGAAAGGGGGTTCAGTTTTCCACTGCTCAGTGAGTGTTTATCCACTTAATCCGGTAACTTTAAGTGTAATTTGATTGAACCCTCCCAAGCGATTGAGTTTCACTCCTCTGCTTTAGATAGTCTATGCTCTTTTATTTTCATGGGAAGATTTTCTTCATAATTCCTTTTGGAAATAGCATTATTTGATTCTTTGTTCTGTAAAGATAACAGTTTGGGAGACAATTATGTAAGAAGGCAGTCAAAAACAGCCATTGACAATTTGTCATATCCGGATATTTTAAAGTTTAAAAAACTCCTTTTTTTGTTAAATTAAAGTTGAGGTATGGGTCACTCTAGAACTTCTAATGTTCTTGCTTCTGTTTCTGGTTTCTGTGTCTGGATGTCTGTATATCTGTGCTGCTTATGAATGGGCACACTGTTAGCTGAGTTGGCTTCATGCTGAACTACAGAGCAGATGAAACAGGTTCGAATCCCGGACTGGGAATTCTTGAACTTGGGTTGTATTGTGGAGTTTTCAAGGCTGTCAAGCCATTTGGTTTAATGCTGTCAGAGACAAACATTACATTCGGAGGTCCTGCCTCTTAAATAACCTAATAGTGTTGAAAGGGGTGTTAAATCCATACACTTACATTTACACTGCTTATGAGTGTGTTTTCTTCTGTGTGACACAGGAGAGCAGTGTGTCAGGTTCTCCGGCAGAGCCCAGCGATTCCGTAGTGGGTCCCAACGTGGCAGTGTCGATGAGCTCAATCCGGCTGGGAGATGTGTCAGGTAAGTGGATGAAGTGTCAGTTTGTTTTAGTATGAGTTTTACAGCACTTACAATAACAAATAGGTCATGTAAGTGCCGAAGAGTAGAGATGTTACTAGATAGTAGTGTACAAAGACAAGGAGGAGAGATGAGGTAGATAGATGAAGTTGAAGGTCATCAGCTGAGAAAAAGAAATTACTTCTTTGAAACAGTGAGGGAAAGGGTATTTTTACTTGTCAATACGGCCATGTAGGAATATAGTCATGTCGTACATCAAATCAAAGTTAATTGCATAAAAAAACTGACAGTAAAGGAATCATGCATGATTGACTTGTCTTTGTTGAGTAAAAGCACACACACACACACACACACACACACACACACACACACACACACACACACACACACACACACACACACACACACACATTCACACTCACACATTTATATATTGTCTAGCACAACTTTCAGGATTATTATTTCAAAAGCTAAAACTGTTGTTATGTTGCATGTCTCAAATGCTAAAACTGATGTTATGCTGCGTGCCTCAAATGCTAAAACTATTGTTATGTTGCGTATCTCAAATGTTATGTTGCGTATCTCAAATGCTAAAAACTGTTGTTATGTTGCGTGCCTCAAATGCTAAAGCTGTTGTTATGTTGCGTGCCTTAAATGCCAAAGCTGTTGTTATGTTGCGTGCCTTAAATGCTAAAACTGTCGTTATGTTGTGGGTCTCAAATGCTAAAGCTGTTGTTATGTTGCGTGCCTTAAATGCTAAAACTGTCATTATGTTGTGGGTCTCAAATGCTAAAGCTGTTGTTATGTTGCGTATCTCTGTGCTCACAGATGAGGACAGTTACCCAAGCAGTGGCAGCGAGAGTAGGGAGAGCAGTGCGGGCAGCCTCCGCTCCCACCCCCTGCCTGTCCCACCGGTGCCCCTGAGACGACGGGCTCCCCCACGGCCAGTGAAAAAACCTGACATGACTCTCTCAGACCTGGCAGTGGAGATACCAGCCGCAGGTAATGTTTCCAATAATAGTCGAAATTGTCAAAGACAGCCACCCTCTGTCAAGAAGAAAAGTGGTCATTTTGGAAATAAAAATGTTCTTCTTTCCTATCAAACATCTATTATCCTTATAAATCTCCCCTCCTTTTCTTTGACTGTTACTCACTAGTAACACATCTAATCTTGGGCATATATTATGACCAATTGTCAGTGTTTTCCTTTACCTTGTTACTGTTTTAGACTTTTCATTCTTTCACCACCTTCAAAGTCATATAAGTGATACAGCAAGAACCCTTGGTGGGTGGTTGAAAGATTCTCTGTCGTGGTCTGCTCCTTCTTTCCTGTCAAACATCTATCATCCTTATCTCACCTCCTTCTTTTCTTTGATTGTTACTCGCTGATAACACATCTATCTTGGACACTTAATGACCAGTGTGTGTTGAGAGTGCTTTAAAATTTTTACTTTAGCAAAAAAATAATTTAAAAAGCTCATCCTTATCATTATTTACTCCTCCCAGCCAAGGCAAGCCGTGATTCTGGCCTGAGCTCTGGGGATCCCTCACCTATCGCTAGTCAGTCGTCTTCCATGCAAGGTATGGAATCGCTGCTGAACGGACGAGCGGGTCACCTCAAAAACAACTTCATGCGATCTTTCAGCACGAATGAGGTTAGCTGCTTCCACCAGCACGGCAAGATGGAAAAGAGATCCAGTGAGTTTTGTGATTCTTAACAGTTTTTCTGTTTTAGAGATCTCGGATTGGGTTTCTTGTCAGCTGAAAATGTCCCCTTATGTCCCATTGTATCACTTCTTGTCCCATTGTATCACTTCTTGTCCCATTGTATCACTTCTTGTCCCATTGTATCACTTCTTGTCCCATTGTATCACTTCTTTTATCCTTTTTTTCTGTTTACCATTGTTCAATGCGACTCTCTTAGTGTTGCAGCCAATTTAATTGGCGGTAATTTGAGTTGCTGTTTCAGTTCGTTTATCCCATTAAAAAAAATATCGCCAAACATTTCAACTTCTTCACAAATGAGCTCTGCTTCCTATTTACACTCTTCTTTTCCTGTTGTCAAGCATTATCACACACAGTAGAGTGAAATCTTATAATTTTCCTGGACACCGCATGCTGTTAATCAGCAACACTTGGAGGAAAAGGGCATCCTCTATTCATTGTCAATGTTTTAGTTCCTTTTTGGGGGGAGGGGGGGAGGGGGTGGGGATCCTTATTTTTTTTTCTTGTAAGTGCTCTGTGCAATGGCTTTTTTGTTTGTGTATTTTCAGTACAAAGTGATGCTTGGATCACAAAACCAGTAAAACCACTTTAGCTTCAGCCATTATCAATATCATAAATTTGAATGTCCTGTTTGAGGATGGGAGCATAGAGAAAATGCAGATATGTATCTACACAAAATAAAATATCAAGCAGGTTTTTGTTATCGATTGATGGTTCAGAATCCCCGTAAGCTTCTGTATTTTCTCGTAAATGCTTAGTTTCTTTTACTCTGTAATAAATGACAGTGGTGCAAATGGTGCAAAAAGAGAGAGACGTCCCCTTTCCCACTTTCAGCCCTTGCCAAAATCTTCTGGACTTCGTTGGATACTTTAAAAAAAAAAAAAAAAAATACTCCTTGGCATGGAATGTACTTTGTGGAGTGCACTGAAATCAATTGCTTATACTTTTAGAGTGTCCTCTTTTAAATTTCAATACATCAAAATTCAAGGGCTGAAAAACTGCTTCTGTGAGCAATAAATTGTGATTTTTCAATCTTTTATGGGAGAACATCAACTACTAAGAATCACAAACATTGATTTACAGAAAAGTGGAAAGACGTATGGAATAACATCAAGATGGTATCCCAGGATAAAGAAAGGCGGAAAGTGTTTGTTCATGGCCTATAATCTGCAATGCAGGGTGAGAAAGGCAATGATGATGATCAACTACTGGAATGTAGCCCTTCATCATTCACTTCTCTCTTCTTTGTGTTGGGTACAGACCTCCAAGAAGGGCTCTCTGCCTGTATTCTGTATTGGCCGATCTTTTCCTCTCCAGCCAGCTGTGTCCCATATGCCTAAGATGCGCAGCCCTTCACTCCAGTGCAAAAATCAGTTTTTAAAAAATATTGAGAATTCGTATTACTACGAATATATAAACACTATTACTATTATCATTTTTAATGGTTGATGTCATTCATGGGTTTGTGCACCTTCCTTGGTTTGTGTATGTGTCATTTGCGAGTCGGGGAGTTTGAGCCTCAGACCCAACGTTATGTCCTTGAGAAAAGCACTTTACATGAATTTTCCCCCACTTCACCAAGTGGGTGGTTGGTGGGTGCTCTGGTGTGGTTTGCTTCTTCTTTCCTATCAAACATCTATCGTCCTTATCTCCCCTTCTTCTTTTTTATGTTTGTTACTCTCTTGTAGCACCTCTTATCTTCTGGCGCTCATCCGACGTTATGCAGTTGCGAGTGCAGCAAAACCTCTACTAAAACTAAACACTTCATCCAGGTAGGAATGGGTACTCAGCCATAGACTGTGAAAGATCTTGTCAGTATGTTAGTGCTTTAGCGCCTATAAAATGGCAGCTTGCATTGTATGCTTCCCAGGAAGTTGAGATTATTTCAGAATGCAATCGGGTCTGCTGGGGTAATAATACAGATTGTAAAGCAGGTAGAGCTTGCTGTTGAACGGGAATTTGCGCTATACAAATGTTATCTATTATTATGATTATTATTATGATTACTATTACTGCTACTATTATTATTATTATTATTATTATTATTATTATTATTATTATTATTATTATTTTATTATTATTATTATTGCTACTATTATTATTATTATTATTATTATTATTATTATTATTATTATTACTACCACTATTATTATTATTATTTTCTTTTTCAGGGAGTGCGGCCATGTTGACGGTGTCGCCCAATCGGATGCGTGAGATCTCAGACCCAGTACAGCAGATGTTACACCAGCTGCACAAGCTTATCTACATCACACAGGTGGAGACACACTCTTGTTTATATTGTTGTTGTTTTGTTCTTTTTGTTGTTTTGTTGTTGTTGTTGGTGGTGATCTTGTTGTTGTTGCTGGTGGTGCAGGGTCGGAAGCGCGCCTCCTAAATGATCTAAATTGTATTGATGAGGGCATAAAAACACCTATATATTTTTTTTTTAATGCATTTATCTAGGGACATGTAGGTTGTTTGGTTTTTTTCATTTGGGTTAGGGGTATGTCATAATTGTTGACAATTCACTTCTTCTGTAAATTTTGACATAGCAGGAACTCTGCTAATGGGTGATTGGCGGGTGCTCTGGTGTGGTTTGCTCCTGCTTTCCTATGAAACATCTATCGTCTTTTTTTTCCCTCTCCTCCTTTTTTGTATTTCTTTCTCTCTTATAACACCTCTAATCTTTGGCACTATGACCTGATTGTGTTGCAAGTGTAGTAAAATACTTTCAAGAATTAAAGAACTCTGCTAAGCTTTGCTGTTTTTGCGCTTTGGACAGTGGAATAGGTCACACTCCTTGTCTTTCCCAACAGTCCTTTGGGAAGGGGGGGGGGGGGGGGGGGGGATTTGGTTGTATTCTGTTTCTCTGTCTTTACTTTGAACATTGATTGAAAGTCATGTCCTGTTGTTTTTTTTGGTCTTTTTTTTCCCCCGTGGAGTTTGATAAAGCTGATGTTGCCATTTTGTTATTTTTTTATGGTAACATAGAAGAAAAAAGGAGTATGTGAACTTCTGTACAAACCTACCTATATCACTCTCTATAGATTTGATAGGTGCTATATTAGTATTTAATCACTTTATAGATAATTCTATTTGGTCAGTGTTTTTGTTGAGTGTTGGTCTTTGCATGTCTGTGTCTCTATTGTTGGGCTGTGTCCACTCCCACTGTTGGGGACTTTTATTTAAGTTTTAGTAAGCATTTTACGGCACTTGCAACACAACCAGGTCATATAAGTGACGAAGATTAGAGGTTTTGCAAGAGAGTAACAAACATAAAAAAGAAGGAGGAGAGATACAGAAGATAGTTGTTTGATAGGAAAGAAGGAGCAAACAACACCAGAACACCCGCCAACCACCCACTTTTATTTTGTGGGAGAGAGTGATGTGACATTAGTTTACACCGTCAGGCACGGATAACTCAGACACGTCGCGGATTGACACAAATGTGTTTGACTCGTCCATGATATTAGTTAACCAAAAATAAAAAAAATTAAAGAGATATCAGTCGAGGGATGGCAAATTGTTCGAGCTATTTATGATTTCAAGTTTGCCGTGTTCGTGTTTTCGGTACCTGACTGTATAATCTTGCACTATCTTGTTAGAAAAGTAAGGGCAGGAATTTTCTACACTGTAATCTCTGTTGTTGTCTCGGATGTTTCAACATACAGTGGAGTTAGCTTAAACCTAAATCGGTGAGACCGCCCAAATTTTCTTTGGTTTAGTCGGGTTTTCAATTGAGAGAGGTTGCTAAAACAGAAGAAAAAAAACCCCGGGATTTTCTTTTTTTTCTGCTTACCGCTGTTTTCGGATTAACTGTGTTTGGTTTAAGCGAACTCCACTGATATCATTACCAGCTGTCTTATCTCTCTCATTTGTGTCTAACCTTACCTAATAAAAAATATTATTTTCCCCAATAGCTTCCTCCAACCCTGAGCCCTAATTCGAACAGGAGAATCATTGAACAGTACAAGCGAGCTCTCTTTTCCCCTCATAGTTCTGCAGTCAACCTGAAGAACGAAATGATGAAGGTAATTAACTTTGTCATTTTTCTCATGTGAGCTGAAATACCCACTGTTTTTCAAATTCTGTACTTTGGAAAAAAGTTTTTGTCTGTCATAACAGGTTTATGTGTTACGTTATGTACCCTAAATACTGTGAGTACTGTAGATGATTTGTGTGGCTTTGGTGGCCTTGTGGTTAGGCTCTAAGACTTGCGACTATAAAGTCATGGGTTCGAATCTCTCCAGGGGTGTGATGTTGTGTCCTTGGGAAAGGTACGTTACCGGAAATTTCCCTGTTTCACCCAGGTGGAAATGGGTACTTGGCTATAGACAGCAAAAGATCTTGTCAGTCTGTTTGTGTTTTTGCACACGCAATCTGCATCTTGCACTGTGTGCTTCCCAGGAAGCTGAGTATGTTTCTGAGTGTCCCAGGGTCTGCTGGGGTAATAAAACTTGTAAAGCGCATAGAGCTTGCTGCAGAGCATGGATAATAATAATAATGATAATAATAATAATAATAATAATAATAATAGTAATAATTTTTTAATTTTTTTTAAATTTAAAAATTTATAATAAAGATAATTTTAATTGCGCCCACTCCGTGGTGGCTCTAGGTGCTTCACAATACAATAAAGATTTAAGTCAATGTTTCATGCTTACTGGTCCATTCAACGTACAGCAATTCTTTCAAATACATAGGCCCTAATATATATACTCGCAATCTGACAAATAACGCATACACAAAAAGACAATCACTGCGGCTACTTATCGCATTTGCTGTTGCAAGAAAACAGAACTAGTTAGTGAACTGAGATTTAAATAAATGTGTTTTCAGACCAGATTGAATTGTGGTCAAAGTATGCCATTTTTTTTGTAACACAGGGTGTAAAAATAAAGTTTGGGGAAAAACCAAATTTCTAGCACATTTTTAACCATTGGTTAAAGTACAACGTGTTGCAAAAATAACTGATAGAAAATATTTAGATGTAAAATATTATAAAATTCTTTCAATATGTTATTAAGAAATAGTTAAACATGTGTTTTCTGATGGAACTAAGTATTTGACCAAGTATGATTTTTTTGGCCTTTTCGCCCCATTGCTCAAAAATAATTTTGGCGACAACTGGGACCTTTTTCCCGGCATATATACACACATATTATGAACTCAAGGTTTTCCCAAGTTACTGTCTCCCTGGGGTTCGCAAGTCAGTTGTGAGAATGTCTTTTGCCTTCCTCAGCTCATGCAAGGTTCCCGCGACCTCATTGACCTTAACCTTGGCCCCCTGGAATGTCTGAAGAGAAGCTCTGTTAATGGAGAGCTGGACTCTCCTATTGATCCCGACAAGCCTGGTAAGTATTTTTTTGCCCTAATCATGTACTTACTAACTTAATCTCTCCCAAAGAGGTTATATTTAGTACTATAGTTTGTGGCAGTGATGTCCCCTGTGTAAATGAACAGGGGCTGCCTGTGTCCACCCTGGGATGCTGAACCTAAAGGGCAAGACATGGGCAGTTCAACAGACCAGTGAGTACTTTTTTGAGAGCAAGCAGTAGTATTATATGTAAACTCTTTGGTCTCTCCCCATACTGTCAGGTACATCCCCCTCTGCTGTTATTTTTGTCAGTCTTTGTTTTTCCCCACTGCTATGTGGCCTTTATTGTTTTGATGAGCTACTCTTTACTCAAGCAAACGAACTTGCCTCATCACTAGTGTTGTAGCACATCTAATCTGCAGCACATATATGTCTATGACCTTATTGTGTTGCAAGTGCGTAAAACTCTTACTAAAACTAAAACTAACCAGTTGTGTATTTGCATTCCCAGCAACACCACAGTATGACCCAGATTATAAAGATGTGGGGATCACATACGAGTATATGCAGACCATTCTTGAGGCAGCACTGGACGAGTGTGGCTACTACAAGACGACCCTGCCTCCCGCGACGTGAGGCCAAACCCGTACAAACACACAGCTGCCAACTTGTACATTAAAAATGTATTTAATACATTTTTGATGGTCTGAAAACAGAAGTCCGTATTCCTATTGGAAAATACGTATTCTCTGTTTTCTGGTATAGCCTCCTCACAGAACAAAAGTTATGAACTTTCAAGACCTGATTTGCGATTAAAATGAAAACGAATCCCATAAGTCAACTGAAGAGATCTTTTAATGCAGGTCCACTTTGAATAGCTATGCATAACCTAACCACGTTATGTCCAGCTGGGCAAGCCTTTCGCTGCTGCTCTCTGTCTCTCGTCCATAGCTCTCAATGGTTCTTGCACACACTTGGGAGGGGAGGGGGGGTTGTTAGATGTTGCATAGTCATGATAGAATGGTTCGTATCATTTTTGAGTTCTCAGAAGTTTTCATGATGCGTGAACAGGAACCCTTGTGTGAACCTTCACATCATGTTTCAGTTGGTCAATCTTTGGCCATGCCCACAAATGAACAGTCTTACACTGAAAAGTTGAAATAATTCCGTAGGTAGCTGAAATGACCATGTATATTTGTGTGCAAATATTTTTAAAACTCATGGAGTTGTTTGCCTTTAAACAGTCCCTGATGTTGGAAAAGAATTCTATTCTCCCCTTGTCTGTGACATGACACAAGTCTCTCTCTCTCTCTCTCTCTCTCTCTCTCTCTCTCTCTCTCTCTCTCTCTCACTCTCTTTCTCTCACTATCTCACTCTCACGGCTTTGATGATAGCTCACTTGGTGTCATGCTGGACTATGGAGCGGATGGGTCTGGTTTGAATCCTAGACTGAGCATTCTTGAATTCAGGTTGTTTTGTGGCGTTTCCAAGGCTCTCAAGCAGTTTGGCTTGGTATTTAAATTTAGAGATCCTGCCTCTTAAATAACCTAATAGTGTTGATAGGGACGTTAAACCCATGCACTAAGGCTGGCTTCTCAGAATGAGTATGTTCTCTCATTCTCTCATTGCATGTTGAATGGACGTACTTGCCTTGCCATGATAAAAGTAGAAATATTTTGTGTTGTTCATGTATTATGAAGCCTAATATAAGAAACTATTATGGATAGCCTAATTGTGACTACGCCTAGAGACATTTAGACAGCACTTATTGTGAAGATAATCTTGTCTTGTCTTATGAAAGACCAGAATTATTTGTGTGTGCTACATGTGTCAAGCGTATTCCTGCTCTGTGCTTAGACTTAGCCCTTTATCTGACTGATTGGTTGTACATTTACCTCTGCAACATCCATAGAAAAAAATATATTAAAGTGAGGAGTCTTAACTGACTGTCTCCCATTGATTGTTGAGAAAAACAGTGGGGCGCCCTGGTTACCTCATTCTGCTACTTTGAACTCTGACTTAATTTCGTCAAAGTGACAAAGGTATACTAGTGTGCTAAAATCATGGATGTAAAAATACTTAAGAAATTTATGATGAAATATTTCTTTAAGTCATGAAGATTTGTTTTTGTTGAAAGGGAAAAAAACAACAATTACTTTGATACTTCCTTCAGCTTCCTGGGAACACATGAACAGTTTGATGACAAAATGCGATAAATGCCATTTTTGAAGTTTGGCCAAAGCTGTTACTGTCATACGTAGAAAGATGAAGAACATTCCAGAGTTAATTAATTTTTTACACCAAACTGATTATTTTTTTCCTCTTTAAAGAAGTGCAGAAACGCTTTTTTAAAAATACAAAACAGCAATAGATCTTATTTTTTGACAAACCGCAACATATTCTCTGTGCGCGAATCAAATTCTCTCTTCAAGTTTGGTGCCAATTATTTTTCCTTTCTTATTATTGTAATGTTGATATGTCACATTTTTTGTGTAGATGGCATCAATTTAAAGGATAAAAATCCTACATAGATTTCATCATACAACAAATATCAATGATCAACTAAGCTTTAGATGTTGTTTATTCTAAAAACAAAATTACTCAAGATTATTCTGTAAATAGGCGAAGAACAGAAGTCTTCATTTTTCTCAAAACCGGTAAAATGGATATGTCGCTTTTTGTCGCGAAACTGTTCATAATATCCTCTGAAGACTTTTTGTTTGCCTTTCAACTACTGTCTTTTTGTATGACTGGAGGGAAAGTAAATACAGGAGTCTTGAGGCACTGTTGGGTATTATCTAGCAGAGCAGACTGAAACTGCTGCAGAGAGCTTTGTGTTGTATCTTTGACGATGTGACAGCTCTTTGCTTTTGTACTTATAAACGAAACGAGTGCAGATAATAAGTAGAGTGTGTGTGAGAGTGTGTGCACATGTTTTGCATATGCTTGTGTGTAATCATGGTTTGTATTTTTGTAAATATTTCACAGACATAAAACACAGATTTCTTGTTGACATTTGTTCATGTTCATAGTCATATAAAGCTATATATATATGTCACCTTTCTGACCCATTAAAAGCATTAGTTCCCAGTTCCTTGCAAAATATTCCGTCTGTCAAAGACAATTAACTGTCCTTTGTCACAGTTCCTCTCTGTGTTGTGTCATTAGAGAAAACACAATGGCTTTGATGATTATAGTAAGAACATGCCTAATCCGTTTGTGACTGTGTGTGTGTGTGTGTGTGTGTCTGTGTGTGTGTGCATGTGTGAGACTGTGTGTGTGTGTGTGTGTGAGACTGTGTGTGTGTGTGTATGTGTATGTGTGTGTGTGTTTGTGTGTGTTGTATTAGAGAGAATGTATTGAGTCACGTCACCACTCTATGCGTGATGGCCATGTGGGCATTGAGTTGTTTAACTTAGCCTTGTGATACAGACTATTTATTCATCCGGCTGTGGTTTTGTGTTGTTCTGTCGCAAGTCCTGTTCTCATGTAGTTAGGGCAGAGACAAATTTGTGTAAAATGTACAAGAAAGGTTGAGATGAAGGGTGTTTCAGAGAATTAAACGATGATACCTCGGTCAATAATGAGACTGTTTCCGAAGACCTGGTCTTCCTTGTTGGACTGTGTTACAGCTACTATTTCATTTACTTGAAATTTATCTCCGTATTAACTTTATTTTGTCAGAGAAGTTAATCATATTTTGAAAAAAATGTACCCTTTCACAGTTATCTTACATCTTCTCAGTTTCTTTAGACTATATTGTCAATTCATAGTTTGAAATGTGAGAAAGACCACAGCATGGAATGCCTTTCTTTTTTTTTTCAACTATAATTTTTATTCTTTGATAAAGTAAGTTGCTCTGTCATTGTTGTAGAATTGTATGCTAATCAAATGTCCCGATGCTAAAAGTTTAAGAGAAGATGATGTAACTTGATATCTTGGATTAAAACTTTAATCTTTGTACTTGAGAAAGATTTCAAGGAAGATGGTCTTGAAAGGAAGGTTAAATTACAACCATAAATGGGTCATACTACATTGGGCCTTGATGCAGACTGAATTGTAATTTGCAGGGTCTTAAATTAAATGGACCATTATTTATTTATTTATGTTTTGTCAACACAGTATTCTTATTTTTTTCTGACTATTTATGTATCTTTAAAAGCTCATGTGATCTTTTCTTTCTTAAAGGGTACTGTTTGTGGCAAAATGACATGTTTAAGCTGTGGGGAGGCTTATTGCTGTTAACACTGTGTCATGTTTGCTCTGCATACTGAGTTAGGTGAACCTGCTCACCCCTGAGCTCTACAGTCTCGTTTCCTTTAAAATGGGGGAAAAAAAGAGGGGGGGGGGGGGGAGAATTTGGAACACTGCAATTATTTAGAATCGGGGGTGGGAGGGGGGGGGGGAGAATTTGGAACACTGCGATTATTTAGAATCCTTGTCGACTGCTCAGAATAGGTAGAACTCTATCATATTCATCTTTTCAATACGGCATATGGCGGAGTCTTACACTAAGCAGTCAATCTGAGCGTAATGTGAGTGAGGGATAACGTGTTATATTACGAGCTGGCAAGTCGTATCATCTTACACATTTGTACCAGCCTGCTTTTGTTGTCCCTTCTCAACTAAAGGTGAAACAAGCCTAGAGTGTGGGAAAAGCTAAAATCACTCTGACTCTTGATTTTTGAATGATGAGCCACAGATTTGTTATAGGTTGACAGGGTTTACTTACTTTGCTAAACTTGTTTAAATTTTAAGTCAGCATTCTTTTTTGTCCACTTGCCAATGTTTATTTTTTATATTTCCAAGTTTCTTTCTTTTCTTATTTATTTAAAAAGCAAATCTGTGACTGTATTTTGTAAGTCAACTTGAGTTACTGTGCATTATTAGGAAGTCCTTCCAATGTCTCCCTGTTGTGGAACATGACATGCCATGTCCACTTTTGAAGGCTTTTACCTCAGGGAAATAAAAGCCCTCTGAATTTTACAGTTTTGTCCACTGTCAGTTGGGATAATATGCCTGTTAAACCATTTATCACATCGTCAAATTCTCGACAATCTTATTGACTTATTGTACAGGAGTCAGAGACGATCCTATAGTCCGTTATTATTTACTGGAATTTGAACGAAAAATCCGTTCTTTTTTTGGTTGGTTTCAACTTATATATATGTAATGTATTTTTAGATCTTTTAAAATCATGATCAGATGTCACAATACGTTTTTTTTGTTCTGACCACTTTGCCCCTTTGTGACTGAATTTCCTCAACATGTAAGCATAATGCACGGAAATTCTTGAATGCTTTTTCTATTTCTACAATTTTGTCTTTTGAAATTGTCAAAAAATGTTTGAGGAAGTGTATGTGAATACTAAATTTTGTTAGAGACAAGTTTTTGAATCAGTTCATATTCACCTACAAGTATAAAGCTAAATATCCGGAATACACTGGAAAGCGCTCTATAACTGGTCAGAAGATTCCCTGTAATTTGTTTATTGCCTCAGAACCCAGGAGAAGCCAAACATTCCAGCCTTGTGCAATATATTTAATTAAATGTCCATTCCAAACGTCTGCAAGTCAGTTCTACAGACCCAGCCATCAGCTGATGCCGTCCATGTATGCACATTCCAGTTGCGTGCTAAACAAGGGAAATAATATATTTATTCTATTTACATATTATTCATATGTATATATGTATTATGATTGCCCTCAGTTTTTACTGACTTCTGTTTGCTCAGTAGGTTTGTTGTTGTTGTTGTTGTGGTTGTGGTAATTGTTTGACAAGCGACGCCTCAAAGGAGAACTGTGGGTCATACGGTATATCACCTAACGTGAGTACAGTCGGGCTCGGATAACTCCAAACACGTCAGAGATTGACAAATCGCTGTCTTATACGGGATGCCCACTACGGATAGGATCGGCCCGATCGCCCGGCTCGATCGCCTCAAAAACAAACATGTTTGTTTTCAGTTTCAGGCGATCGAGTCAGGCGATCGGCCCGATCCAGCCGTAGTGGGCACCCCGTATTAGAATTACAAAATTTTATCTGACATTTTTGGCCATTTTGAGTCACTAAGATCATGAGGTCAGAAACCAATTGTTCTATCTGCCCTATCAAAATTTTGAAAGATTATTTGAAGTCTTAGTCAAGATCCTCAAAGAATTGCCTTTGAAAAAGCTTGACATATTGTGAAACTCAAAATTTTTTACTTCAAATTTCTCAAAACAAGACACTGGGCAGATAGAACTTTGTAATTCAGTGTCTCAAAATGTGTTTGACACATCCATAATTCGGGTTAAACGATAATGAAAAATTAAAGAGAGGTATCAGTTGGGGAATGGCAAACTGTGTGAGCTCTCAGCGATTTTGAGTTTTCCTTGTCAAGTCTGTGTTATCTGTGCCCGACTGTGCATGTAGTTTCTTTTCACTGATTTAGTTTAAAAGAACCTTTTGGATACCTCAAAAAGTTAGCTTTATCACCAAGTCTTTTTGTGTTGGTTTGGTAACAGTGTTTCCAGTGAATGCACTGTATGCTTCCCAGGAATTTGCGATTGGGTCAGAATGATATCAGGTTTGCTGGGGTATTGATATAGATGTAAAGCGCAAAGAGCTTGCTGTTGAGCGGGAATTTGCGCTATGCAATTTATGCGATCTATTACTATTACTATTATTATGACAGTTAATGTCTTTGTTTGGAAAAGCCCCCCCCCCCCCCCCCTCCCCCATAGAACTAGACATTGTTTTCTCAAACCTCCATTCATCAGAGTTGATACATATTTTCATATTTGTCAAAGTACATCTTGACCCGCAGAATGTTCACAAATACTTAGTTTTTGTCCTATGTAAGCTTTGGAGTGTACTGTTTCAATCCTAACAAAGTCGTTGTGTCTCATCTGTTTAATGTCATGTATAAAATGTGTGTCTCATCTTTGAGATGTCATTAGAAGTTTGGTAAAAATCTGTTCTGAGCTTGTCTATGAACAGTAAGTCCATGTGTCACTTTCATACATTATATTTGTCATGTGTCACTCGTATGTTTCACTGCTGTAATATGTCACCATCGTGTTTCACTGTCATGTTCCAGTACTGTGTTACACTATCCTATGTCACTGTCATGTGTTACTGCTATCTTTCACTGTCATATAATATGTCACTGTCATATGAGTCATTGTCCTGTGCCACTATCAAGTAGCATTGTCTTGTGTCATCTTTACTTGTACAATGGAGATGTCCATTGGAGGTTCAGAAGTACCTGGACTATACAGAGACCTCTATTTATATTATTATCTTGAGAAATGCATTTTTTTCTTATTCCGTCCAAATATAAAAGTTCTATTGCATTGAATTTGTAACTTCCAACCTTAGTCACTGTGTGCAGATTGTGAAAGAGTGACTTAATGACTGTTTGTGGTATTGATTATTTTGGTAGTTGACTTGATAGCAAATAGCTATTTGCTTACTGGTAAGCAGCACTTTTATATTTGCTAAAATATTGTCTCTATGTGTTTGTTGATTTCTGTTCACTTTTCAGTGAATGGTGTTGTTGTACTCATTAATTAGTGAATAGCTAGCTCTATTTGCTTTTTATTAGGAATTGGTATTTAATTTGCAAAGTGTTTTAATGACATTTTGCTCGAAAGTGAATCTATGATTGCCTGAATGAAGACTGTTGTTGCTTTGTGGAATAAATGTTTTGGTGAGACAGAGGGTGCTGTGACCTGTGGATAAGAGTGAGAACCTGTTTTCACTTTTGTTCAGAAGCATAGAAGTTTTGCCTCAGGGAAGTACCTGTGTTTGCCAAGAAATGATATGTGGTGGGTTGAGATTAAAACTAAGTTGTATGCCGATGGGCCATCAGCTTTTTTTTTGAGAGGGAAAAGCTGTGTGCCTGTGAGCAAATAGCTGTTTAGAAATGTGCAAGCGAGTCTTTTGAACCGTTTTCCTTTTGTGTTAATATCTTCTCCACTACCTGAGAATAAAGTTTTCATGAAAAGATTAACTGATTCTGTGCAGTGAAATGTTTGTGAGTGTTGGTATTAAACATTCAGATTATCACTTTCAAGTCAAAAGTGAGTGGTTGGAGGGTGCCACTGTTACTGTTAGGTCTTACTACTTTAATTTCCCTTTGTTGTTTCTGTCTGTCTTACTTTTTCCCAGTACTAATTGACCATTACTCAAATTACTGTGTCAATATGCTGCTTACTCAAAAATAATTTTGTAAAAATTGTCCTTTTGAGTTTGGGACGACTCATTAAAATAACGGTACTATACTATAATAACTACAGTTGAAACTGCTGTTTACAGCAGCCTTTAGGCTGCCTGACCAAGACTGTGCACCGGAGCTTTGTTATCACATGAAGGAGACCTGAGTTTGATTCCTGAGTCAGGAGAATATTTATCAAGAATTTCGGTCTTTTTGTTCTGCTAGGCATATCCCCTTCAGCCTAGGTTGGCTCTGACAGGCAAGGTTGGAAGCCCGCCTCCCAAATGATCGAAATTTTGTCAATGTGGACGTGAAATCACCTACAAACAAGGCTGAGCAAATCACTGCTTCCCTCCTCGTTTTAAAAAAATATTATAATCACACTGTCCAAAATGTTAACCTGTTTGACAACCATTTTTCTCCTCAACAGTGGGTGGCAGTCTTGGAAAATTTTAACTTTACATATCCTATATATTTATGGTTAAGGTCAATAACCCCAGTGGACTCTCCTTCTGTCTCTGTCATCAGTTTATCTTTTTTCCTTAACAATACCCAGCTGCGTCTAGTTTCTCCTCTTTACCCAAACCCCATATAAATGTGATTTACGTAAAAAAGATAAGTATGGACACATCTTCTCTTAGGTGCTGACAAGTTTAGCATCTGTTTCCAGGAGTGGGTGGTTGGAGGGCACCATTGGTATGCTCTACTTCTTTTAATATCTTTCTTTGTTTTGATAACTGTTTTAGGGAGCTTGCAACTGCGGAAGGTCATATATGAGCGCTCGGGACACATGAAACATTTTCAGTTTAGTAGGAATTAATTTTTGAATTTGTCCAGTTGGTGGCAGAACCTACTCTTATCAATTTTGGATCACCAAGGGATCTTTAAGATGCGCAACTTGCTCACGAGACCTCCGAGATTTTTCACCCTTATCCGAGAAGTCTAGGTGTTAAATCTTACCTACCTTAAGTTCAGGGGTGTGGCTGAAAGACAGCAGTAAGATAGAGCCAAGGAGTAGCAGTAGAAAGGCTGCAGAAAGAGTCAGGAGCCCAGAGGAGAAGGCAAATGGAGGTGAGGGTGTGGGTAGAAAGTGGAGACGAAAGCAAACAACAGAACATGGTTAGAGAGCAGGAAAGGAGGTGAAAGGAGAAAATTTTCCGTCGCTGTTAGGTTTCAAACTCGGTACCTATTGAATGAGAGGCGAACTCCGAAACCTCTTGACTACGAAAGCCCCCTTTCATTTCTTTCCCATTGCTGTTTTTGTCTGTCTGTCTCTGTTCTTTTCTGCACTATATGATCATTATTGTGTCGATGTGCTCCTCTTTGCTCAAATTGTGTCCAGGAAGAAAAAAGCAACTGGATGGAGAGGTGTAGAAACTCCCCAAACTGCTACAAGACATTTGAAACAGGGTCTCTCAGATTACTTTTTGGGTCTTAAATATAAATGTAGGTGTTTTTACATCCCTATCAACACAATTTAGAGCATCTAGGAGATAGTCTTCCGACCCTACCTCTCAAAGCCAACCTGGGCTGAGAGGGATACAACATCTCAGTAGAAAGAACAAGACACTCAATAAAATTCACTTTCACCTGAAGGAGACCCAAGTTTTTTTCCCAAGTTGGAAGAAATTTTTATTGAGTATCTCGGCCTTTCTGCTGAGATGGTGTACCGCTCTCAGCCTGCATCGGCTCTGACAGACAGGTTCTGAAGCCTGCCTCTCATATGATCTAAACTGTGTTGAAGGGCCGTTAAAAAAACCCGCCTACATTTAGTTCCTCACAAGATGAGGGGATGGCTAAACAATGAAACTCCAACACATTCTGTGTCAAAGGACTTGCTACAACATTTATTTCTGTGAACAAAGACAGAATCAAAATCAAAACGAAATGAAAAAAAAAAAGATCTGCCCCTCCTTCCCTCAGTAATTATGGCAAGAAATTTGAAAAAAAAAAAATCAAAGAAAATCCATCAAAGACAAAGATGACAAAAAAGTAAATAACCAAGACCCGTCATGCAAGTGGATGCTCCGAGTCAAATGCACACACCAAAACACCGGAAGCAGCAAATAGAACCACAAGACCCACAAATACGATATCTTCAAGGAAAACAAGTTGACGTTTGCACACACGAATGTTAATGAGTGGGAGTGAAGTGTGTACAATGATGATTTTGATGAACCACAACCGTATTGGTACATTCACAATCGAGATGAGAATTAGATGAAACATCATGTGTCTGTATGACGGGGTGTTTGTTCTCCGAGCCCTCACTCAGAGAGTCAAGTTGTTGTACTGGGGTGACTGCTAATGAGAGAATTGCTACTACCCAACAAGAAAACTGCTACTGACTGACACAGGTACTGCTACTGTACGGACACATGCTCTACTCACAACACATACATTGATCTACAGCTGCACGGGTTGAAGAGAGCCAGGGACACCACTAGAAACTGAAACATTTTCATTATCATGAAATCATGAGGAGTTGCAGTTATAGCCCCAACATCAATGCACATTTAGTCATTAAAATAATGACTTTCAATTTCAACTCCGTAAAATTTTGTGTCAGGCTGAAAAGCAAAAATTGTGATGAACTATCCAAAAGCAAATTAGAGCTAAACTTCATGTATCTAAAAATGAATCAAGTTTTTAAAAAGACAGGGGAAAGAAATATCCGGATTATCTGTACATTTATGGTCATTAGAATAACAATGACCTCCTCTCTATTTCCCCTCCATCTCTCTCTCTATCTGCCTCTCTCTCTCTCTCTTTCTGTCTCTCTCTCTCTCTGTCTGTCTGTCTCTCTTTCTGTCTCTCTCTATCTTTCTGTCTATAACAGAACCAGACAAAGGCACTTTAAAATAGCATACTAAAATCTTTTCAAGCTGAGACCATCTCGACTTCTAGCTCCTACATGCTAAGCTTTCTGTCACTCTTTCTCTCATGATTACATTTGATGATTTGTTTTCAAAGCTCTGTAATTGTTTATTCTGAATGGCAATGATTGGTCATTGTTCACTTCTGACATTGAAATGAGACAGCCAATCGTCATTATGTAATATCCCCTAATTAATGTGCTGGGAATTTTCCCTAATACAAGTATGAATAGATTCCTCAAATATCTCAACAAAGCAAGGCGCAAAGAATGCACATGTAATTTATGTCATGTACAAGTACAAGATAAGAAATGCAGTGAGTGCATAACAGTAACATATCCTTGTACAAATCCATCATCCACCAGAGAGAAAGAGGAGGGGGGGGGGGAGAGAGAGAGAGAGAGAGAGAGAGAGAGAGAGAGAGAGAGAGAGAAAGAGAGAGAGAGAGAGAGAGAAGGAGAGAGAGAGAGAGAGAGAGAGAGAGAGAAAGAGAGAGAGAGAGAGAGAAGGAGAGAGAGAGAGAGAGAGAGAGAGAGAGAGAGAAGGAGAGAGAGAGAGAGTGGGAAAGAGAGTGGGAAAGAGAGAAAGAGAGGGACCGATACAGAAAAATAGAAAGAAAGAGAGAGAGAGTGATGAGAAGACTGAAACATTATCCTGAGCTCTCAGGTTAAGCTCATTTCACCTCTATAACAGTCTTTTTTAAAGCACCAGAAACATAAATCTAGTCAATTGCTCTGCTGTGAGGTTTGAAGGTGAATCAACGTTTGACTCGCCTGAATGCAACTTACCAGCAGAATTACATAATGGATTTGATTTCAGAAGATTTGATCAAGTGGAGCACTGAGTGGCAACCATGGATGAAAAGACAAAACATCTTCAGAGGTCATTTCATGAAGTTTATGTACAATCCGGTGGGGAAAAGGGGCTAAGGAGTTAGTTTAATGGGTGAGGGGTGTCACTTGCAAAAAATCATTAAAAATTAAAACATTATAGCCATGAAGAGATTTACAGCATTTGACACCCAGCTCTAACTGAAGTGCTCAGAGATTCCTGATTCTGCAAACTATAATTTATAAAAGAAAAAACAACAACATTAAATCTCTCAAATTGACAACTTTGCTCATCTTGTAACTCGGAGACACTTAACAGTTTAAAAAGACATCTTTAAAATTTGAAATCAATTCATTGAATGAAAACCCATATCGTTATGGTCAGTTTCACATTCACTGAGGTTGACAGGCATTACAGTCAGAATGACCTAGTGAAAAATGAAGGGCACGAATGGAAGAGGAAGGAAAAAAAAGTCTAAACAATATTGCTAGTGTTGTGAATAATTCCTGAATGAAAGGCTGACTTTGAATATTTTGATATTGTTTTATCAACACTCACGGCATTATCTTTTAGCCATGCTTATCTAGCTGACCAACCAGATGGTAGAAGTCATACTCCTCTGAACATCGCAATCAAATACTTAAAAATGTCATTCTTTTTCTCTTAATTCAGTTGATTTTCCCCTTTAAAATATAGTGCTAAAGTACAATCAATTAAAGAGAGGCTAAATTTTGATGGTTGGCAATCACTGGTCAGCTCAGTGAGGCGTCAATAACCTCACGCTCTCAGACAAGTCCACAGAAGTGTGTGAGATCTACCTGACTCCCCCTTGACAAGCAACAAAATTCTTGATCCACTTGAATCTTGGAGCCAACAGAGGAAATTGTCTTTTGACAGAACTTAATCAACTTTGAGCGAATGTTTCTAACACACAAGTTGCAAGTAAGACAAAGACATGAATATTTCAGGCACGAAGGGAAAATAATATAACTTCTATGCCTACTCCAAACAACATTATGCAGCAGGTATATTAAAACTATTCCAGCGGAAAGCTTCGACATACAGTTCATAATGAAATTCTTCCTTCGGTGACAGGCGAAAGTCGATTCAAGTGTAGGGGGATCGTGAGTGGAAATATCTCTGATGAATATAACACCCACTTTGAATAAGAATAATTATGGGAAAACAAAAGTATATATTTGGTTTCAGGTACTTCTAATCCTTCATTCAAAGAAGAATCCACAGTTAGCCAATGAATTCGTTTTAAGAAAGAGAGCTTAATTTATGGCAGAAACCCCCAATAAATGAAAACGTTTCGCCACAAACTAGCTGAAGACTGACGGGCTGTTGCATAGAAGCAACATCCGATGTGTAACACAATGGAATTTGACAAAAGAGAAAAAGTGCAGCCCTTCTAATACTGTGATTTTGCATATTCATTTTCTTGGAAAGTTTAATTGTATACTGTGTGAAACCTGGAACTAAATCAAGCACATAATTTTAAAACGTTTTCATATACGAGTGAAATATTCAATATAACTTTAAAGACGGTCTATCACAGAAGAGAGACAAATAATTACAAACAAATTGTGTAAGGCATCAAATAAGGTATCTACAGCTACAAGGCTTGCAGTACCACAAATATTGCTCGATTTTTAAAGTGATGAGTATCAATGCCTGGGGTTCAAACAACCACAAGCCACACGAGTTCTGAAAGATGTAAGAGTCAAAAAATGCTAAAATGGGTGTAAATATCATGCGCAATTTGTGTTGAGAAGAATAATACAGAACTTCATGAACTTTTCAACACAGTTAAAAAGAAGTGTCATTTCAATGAATGTGAAGGGAGAAGAAACACAAATCACTGTAAGCAGACCACTAGGAAGTAAAGCACTGACTGAAGTCCTCAAGTATGGAAGTATTCACGCACACAAAACATCGGACCTGAACAAGACTTCTGGGTACAATCTACAATCAATGCAGACAATGCAAAATCAGGAGCAAAATATAAAGAATTGAACAACAGACCAACCACCAAAACAACATCAATACAATACAAGGCTGAAAATAATGTTTCAGTTATGATGAGATGTGTAAGAGAAATGAGGACCTCTCCTATGGAACTTACTCAAAATGAACAGAGCACAATTAGCTCTGGAAACCAAGATGGTTTTCCTTCGTAGTTCATCAGAAAGCCAAAAGCTATAATTAGAATTCAGAAACAAACCCAAATCTTTTTCTGAACGCCAAGCATCTGAGTGCAATACTCAATATTTAATCATGAAAACTTCCGAAGTCAAAATATGTCCTCCTAAAACAAAGACTGATTATTCCATACATTTTCCTGCTCAGACTTAGTGCTGGGAATGCATTCAAGAAATTTGTAAATAATTCTGTTCTTGCTTATAATGAAAATGCGTCAACTCTCCTCTTCAGTACCCTTCATGAAGTTTCCTTTCGGTATCACTTTACTCATTTGCTGGTATCTGCTTGGTTTTGCTTTATGTGGATATAAAAACCTTCATAGAGGAGATCCAGGCAGTCAAAGTAAGTCCATGAGTCACCAAGTTTTGACCACAAGTTCAATTTGAACCACATAAGAATACATGTTGATGTAGCCTTGTGAAGGCATAATTACACTTCATAACTTTACATTTTTCCTTGTTCATTTATCACTACAGTAAACTAGCTGTTAGAAAATACAGTTCAGTTGTGTTCATGACACCGTGATACAGACCAAGCTGAGAGGAACACGTCATACACATTGCACAACAACATTGTCCATATCAGCATTGGCATACAGGGAGGACATTAAATCTATTCTTTTTTTAAAATTTTCTACAAAATATGAGAATCTGATTTGTACCATTTAGTCAAACTTGCAATCTCTGTCTGTATGTCTGTCTGCCTGTCTCTTTATCTCTCTCTCTCTCTCTGTCTGTCTCTTGCTCTCTCTTTCTCTCCCTGTAAGTCTATTGCGCTCTCAATCACTCACTTCCCCCTCCCCCCTCTATATATTTCTCTCTCTCTCTCTCTCTCTCTCTCTCTCTCTCTCTCTCTCTCTCTCTCTCACACACACACACACACACACACACACACACACACACACACATACACACACAAAGAAACACACAAACATAAATTTGCACATGTACACATTCTCCAGTTGCATCACTCACACATATACATATAAACATACTAAACACATACAAAACACAACATAATCCATGATATTGAAACTCGCAAAAAGTGATGCAAAAATGACATGAGCTACATGAGATGAAATTCAGGGCTATCATATTGTCAATTTGCATTCAGTCGTAATAAAGTTTCAATCAAAAAGTGGCCAAAGTCAGTATAAAAATAAATTCAGGAAGATCTGAAGTAAAATTAACGGCAATAAAATTGATGATAAAAAAAAAGAAAAATCTGGTTCTCACTGTACAAATGACAAAATGAAGAAAAAAATCAATGAACAATTAGAATCAAGGTAAAGGCACAATTGGACTCTCACTCATCTACTCATGAAAAAATTGAGAGATGAAAATGTACATTAAAAGACTAGTCATAACACGTCCTCCATTGTACAAAGCAGAAACAAATACAAGAAGTGTAAGTCTGTACAAAGCAAAAATAGTTTTACCATCAAACTTTGTGTCTTTATCTCAGAGAAAAATTACAGTTGGTAAAACAATTGAGATTCTCTGACAAAAAAGGTGTCTCTCTCTCCGCAGGATGTAACTGTCAGTCAAAGGTGAGAGTCTCTCATGCTGCGGGTCTAATACCAGTGTCTGTGGCATAGTGGTTAGCCTAGCCTCTACACCCTGCATGTAAAATGTATTTCTGTCTTTCTTCTGGGATGCATCCCTAACTGTAGCCTGCTTCCTCAATGAACTAAATGGAGATAAAGTATTCACCCTCAATTTTTTCAGGCACAGTGCGAAGAAACAATCAGTCTACATTATATTGGACCTTTCTTCATATCCAAATGAGTCATAGTGAGGAAAAACTCTTAGTACTGGGCATTACTAGTCCATCAAGAAGGCACAGTTGTTATTATGGGAGCTTTTCTATGTCAATGGATTCAAACTAGTTTCTATTTCATTAGAAAATGTTATCATGATTTATTCATATGGTATTTAGTGAATGTTTCTCATAAGTACGAACAGAAGACGTAAAGATTCTCTTTCCAGTATTTCAAACAGGAAAATATTATAACAAAAACATGTCCATTCAAGTTAATTTGAAAAGAAAAAGTTGTTTGCTTGAAAAAGGCTACTAGTTATAATGAGTCTGATTTAAAATTAGTGGAAAGAGTAATTTTGGTAAAATTGAGGTCAAGGTTCTTTAAAAAAGTAACTGCTTGAAACATGAAATCTAAAAGAAAAAAAAATTCATTTCATTCTTCAAAATAAATACAAGAAAAATATTAAGGTGCTTGTAAATGCAAGTGAATTCTGAAAATGAAAACTTTATTCGGAATAAAACACTCTCACTCCATTGTGTCTGTCCTATTGCATGAAATATTTAATATTTTCACCACAACAAATACCTATTTTTAAGTCAGAAACTTACAAACATAAAAAAACCCTGTCTTTCAGTTAGAAGTCATATTTTGAATCCTTTGCATAACATCATAGATAAAGCGCTGACCAATCTGTTTACAAGCCCTAAGATGTTGTACAAAACAACTCACTTCAAAGTTAACTTATAGAAACCCCCAAATGAAAAAAGTGAAAACACACCAGGGCTACACATAACATCAAAATATTTTCTTTAACTATCTTTTGAAAACTGAACATTAAAAATACCAATGGCTAAAAACAGCTAATCTGTTCACCGAGACCAAGCAGAAGCAAAATCCTTCTTCAGGGTGAAGTGAAGAGAAAACTGTTGGCCACTCTAGAAATAATTAATTATCTCAATCTTAAAATACATGAGGCTTGACAAAGAAAAAACTATGCACAAAGACAAAGTGTATGTTGACCGTTGCATGATGTCCAGTGCCTGACATCATATGGGAGGGGAGGGATGGGTGGAGGTGTTTCCCTGGCTTTCGGGAATGCTGCTTCAAATCTATCAAGCCCTATTTGGTCTGACCCCTCTAAGAGGAGAAACAGGGGGAGATAAGCCACCACTGTCCTCCTTTCTGAAGGCCAAACATCCACTCCAGGGGGAAAAACAAAAAGTCTCTGATGTCAACGATTGGACGGCTTGATAGTCACATGACATCCAAGGATGAGCTGAAGTGGAATTCTGAAAACATGTGGAAACAAACCATGATTTCAAGACAGTAGGTCAATATTGAAAGCTGTTGGGGCTGATACTTGCCAGTGATACACTGTATTTCAAGCCAATGTACAGCAAAAGAGAACCCCTTTTGCAGATAGAAAGTCTCTAATTACAACAAATGTGTCTTTTAAAAGATGTAACTATTCAAACAAAAGTGGATAATTTTACTTGTTATCTAAGAGCAAAGAAAGGAAAGACATGAAACTCTGATTGTCCGCAAGTTACTCTCACAAAGTAGTCTTAAATTCTGTAGTCATTTATACATGTAAACTGACATTTTCCAATATTATTCTTATCTGAGGTATGTCTTAGACATGTGAGCTGCACAAATCCATAGACATGTGAGCTGCACAAATCCTAAGGTTGTAGCTACATACAAAAGTGTAAAGCTCTCTTACCACTACCGTAATGTAATTTGCTATTGTTACGAGATTTAAGCCTCACACATCCATTAGATGAAAGGTGGCATGAATTTCCAAAATCTTTGCTTGCTGCAATTTCCTCTTTGAATTAAGTAATCAATAAAAAGATACAGACAGTAAATGTAGATGGAGAAAGAGTTTTTAAAACGCGAGAAAAAGAGACAAAGATAGATGCGATGAATGGAAAAGGTGAAAGAGTACAAGTAAGAGTTGGAGATTGAGGTAAAAATAAAAATTATCTTATCTTTACTTTGAATAACCATGTACATGATTGAGCATCTTTGGTTGTTTGCTCCTTGCTTGTACAGAAAAGATGCAGATCAAAACCTATATACAGAAAGAATTTTTGTTGAATATTTCCCTCTTTCTGCTTTGAAAGACTATCATACACAGCATGAACTAGGCCTGAAAGACAGGGTCAAAGCAACCAGCCTCTGAAGCAATTTGAATAGTTTCAATGGGGCACAAGAACACGTAGATATCTATACGGTTAAAGGACTCTTTCCTGATCAACAGAGACTTCAGTAAGTGAAAGTGTATATCCGCAAGCTATTCAAATACTTTAAGCCCAGAAAGCAAAATTTTTAAAGGAGATAGAAAAAACTGTTTAATTCTTTTAACAACTGAAGCTACTTTAAGTATCTTATTCTTTCTTTTCTTTCAACATTTGGAATTCGAATTTTGACAAAATATTTCTTGAGCATATTATGTAACCGATTCAATTTATTAACCCGCCTAGTATTGACAGCATGTTCTATTGGCGATAAGTTTCATTCATTGCTGAATTAATCGGCTGCTGAGTTGCTATTTTCGTTCATCTATCTCATTTTTTAAAATATTGCCGAACATTTCAGCTCCTTCACAAATGATCTCTTCTTCCTATTGACAGTCTACTTTCTGAAAATGTACATTACTCATTATGTTTATGGCCTTTATTTGCTGGGTTTTCAGTTCTCAAGCAATTTCCAACATCGTTATCGTCATTCCCTAGCTACGAAAACACTTTGCATCTTTCCCTATCCTGGACCAACCTCTTGATATTATTCCGTGTATTGTCCGGATTAATACAGTGAAATCATATAGTTTCCCCTGACACCACAGACTATTTGCGAGGCGCTGACAAAATGAGTTACTTCTCGAAATCCACAAATGCAGATATTCGCCAAATAATCGACACTAGGGTCAAATTAGTAGATTATCAATTGATGCCATATTTGGGGGGGGGGGGGGGGGGAGGAAGAAAGTGTTTTATGGCACTCGCAGCTGCATAAGATCATAATATGAGCGCGCCGGACACATTAAACATTTTGAATTGGTAGGAAATTTGGAATTTTGCGCGAGTGGCGGTCGAAGCCTACTCTTATCGATTTTAGACCACCAAGGGATTTTTAACAGGCGCAACTTGCACATGGGATCTCAGAGATTTTTCACCCTCGTCCAAGAAGGCTAGGTGTAGATCTTTCCTACCAAAAGATCAGGGGTGTGGCTGAAAGACAGCAGTAAGAAAGGGTCACGCAGAAGCAGTAGAAAGGCTGCAGAAAGAGTCAGGAGCCCAGAGGAGGGGGAAAAAGAGGTGAAGAGGTGGGGGTAGAAAGTGGAGACGAAAACAGATAACAGAACTTTGCTAGAGAGCAGAAAAGGAGGCAAAAGGAGACAATTTTAGAAAAGAGAATTTTTCCGTTGCTACCAGGGTTCGAACCCAGGACCTTTGAATGAGAGGTGAACACCTTAACCTCTAGGCCAAGAGAGCCTCCTTGCAATATTCTTTAAGTATATCATGCCTTTTAATATTTCATACTTATTAAGTGTAAAAACTTCACCTATAAGTCGTGTGATGTATCTGACATGTTTGGAATGCTTGGAGGATTAAGAAATTAAAATTTTTTTAAAATTCAAAACTTTCGGTTTTATACATCTGAATAGCTGGGTGGCAATTGACCATGATTATACCGTCAATCAACTTAGGCATACAAGATTTGACTAAACAACCTAGCAGGGCGGACATGATAAAAGTTGTTTCCATGCAATAAACCTATTTAAAAACCTATGAGGCAAGATCTCCAATTCAATGTCAATGGAAATTTCCGTTTGAAATGGGGTTTGTTTTAGTAAGAATTTTACAGCACTTGCAACACAATTATGTCATATAAACGCAGAAGATTAGAAGTGATAACAAACACTAAAAAGAAGGATGAGCTAAAAGGATGATAGAAGTTTGATAGTAAAGAAGGAGCAAATCAAACCGAAGACCTAAAAACCACACATGATAAACTGAGCAAATGGCACAATCTCGCACCAACTCACCTCACCAACATGAAGAAAAGCTACGACTAGACATGACTTTATTTGGGTAGTGAGGGGTAGCCAGTGTAGTGGTGATGCGTCCTGTCATCTACCAGACCTGTATGATCCTGAAAATGAGGTCAAAAATCATTTTATACAAATAATAATAATAATAATAATAATAATAATAATAATAATAATAATAATAATAATAATAATAATAATGGTATACAGCATTTATGTAATGCTCAACCCTGAAAAAGTACAGGCAGTGAGCCCTTACAATACTACAGTAACACATAAATAGTTGGCCTACATTGCATTCTGACTACACCTCTTCCTCACTCGACAGTTACTTTTATTGCTGTTGCTTCACAAACATTTTTTTCACAGAAAATCAGCATGGTAGGCTACCTTAAAAGACCACTGTTTTAAAACATGAATCTCATGCTTAAGTTTTACTAGGAGTTTTCTGGCACTTTCAACACAATTATAGGAGCCAAAAATTAGAAGTGTTATGTACAAGAGAGTAACATACACAATAAAGAAGAAGGTGAGATAAGAACTTTACTATAGATGTTTGACAGGAAAGAAGGAGCACACCACACCAGAGCACTTGCCAAACACCCCACTAAAGTCATACTGACCAAGTGGATTCAAACAGGTCAAGCCATACATTACACATTTATTTTTTTCATTACCCTTTCAGAAAAACAGTGAAAACAAAACAGTAGGTCGTTAGAGGGTGCCACTGGCAGGTCCTACTTCTTTTCTTTCCTTTAGTTGTTTTCGTTTATTTGCCCTAATTCTTCCTTGCACTATACTAGTATGAGAGTAGTGTTGATGTCCTTCTCTTAACTAAAAAGAAAATGAAACAGATGATGATATAATACTTATATCTATGGGTACACCTTTGTTGTATCGATGTGCTTCTGTATATTCAAAAGAAAATGAAACAGCTCATGATATAATATTTACACCTATGGTACACCATCATTGTGTCGGTGTGCTTCTGTTCACTCAAAACTCTATGTTCTTCTGTTTACTCAAAAAAAAAAAGAAAGATTATGATTACAATATTTACATCTATGGGTACACCACCATTGTGTCATGTTTACTCAAAAGAAAATGAAACAGATCATGATATAGAATCTATTACTTACATCTATGGGTACACCGTTATTGCATTGATGTACTTCTTGTACATGAAATGAAACAGCTCATGATATAATACTTACATCTATGGGTACACTGACGGGCTGTAGCACCGCTCCCTGTGGGCTGGCCTGGTACACTTGGGTGTAGTGGGTTGGGACATACTGAAACAAACAAGAGCAAGGATGATTCGGTCTGCCTTTCAGTATCAAGCAATTTTCAACGTAGTTCAGGTTATCTCAGGGGGCAAGATATACTACCTAATATAATATGTCTCCCTTGATTAACCTTAATTAATCCTTGATTTTTTATAGGTTCAGAATTTCCTTCACAAGGAGTTGAACAAAAGCTGCTAACAGTAGAGTGAACAAGTGTCTAACTGAGAAAACAGAAAGGAACTATTAAATAAATAAATAGAAGGCTTTGTTAGCACAGTAAAATTTTGCGATGTTTGCTGGGAAAAAAGGGGGTTTAAAACTAGGGTCTGGCAATACGGTGTAGTCCAAATAAAATTCCAATCACATTCAATTACATATATGAGAAATCACAAGTTTACCCCTCCGCCTAACAACCCCAAATTTAAAAAGTGCTCCATAAAACAGAACAAAACAGCACCAAACAACCCCCAAAACAACAACAACTGAAAAATAAACTATTACAAACAAAAAACACCCAACAACAACAAAAAACAGATAATTTTATATTAATCCTTTACCAGCACATAATTGCCTTTGAAATGTCTGTTCTTACGGGCAAAGAAAAGATTTTATCAGCCAGAAAAAAAAAATGATCCAGCAAGTCCACCTCAAACTTGAATAGATAATAATCATAGATAATATTTGCATTGTGCAAATTCCCGCTCAACAGCAAGGTCCATGCGCTTTAGTACAATCTATTTTATTACCCCAGCAGACCTGATAGCATTCTGAAACAGTCTCAACTTCCTGCATACAGTGTGAGCTGCCATTCTGTAGGTGTTAGTTAAAACACTAACATACTGACCAGATCTTTGGCTGTTTGTGGCCGGATACCCATTCCCACCTGGGGGAAGTGAGGAAAATCTGAGTAATGTTCCTTTCCAATGACATGACATTGGGCCTAAGGTTCTAACCCCCGAACCTGCAACCTCATGATAACGAGTCCGGTAGCCTAACCACTCGGCTACTAACGTCATGAGTCTGAGTAATGCTACAAACTTACCCAGCCTTGACCTCTTGACAAAAGTCTTAAAATTAACATGAAGAAAATTTCATAAAAGTATCTTGAGTCCTATTTTTGATTCGTTGACCTTTTTTTTCCGGCTCATTTCTCTCTTGCATAAAATGCATACATGTGTTATATATACAGTATAATATGGAAGTCTTCAAAACTTTATATCCCTGTCAGATAGCGTTTGCATAATATATGTCTCAGTTTTTGTGTGTGTGTGTGAGTGAGTGTGTGTGTGTGTGTGTGTGTGTGT
>NW_004797432.1:597026-616330 GCF_000002075.1 Aplysia californica | reverse complement strand
TGTGTGTGTGTGTGTGTGTGTGTGTGTGCGTGCGTGCGTGTATGTGTGCACGAGTGCATTATGTGTGCGTGTGCGTGCACATGAGGATGTTGACATACACCCGACAATAATGACCATTAATCATTAATTCCTCTCTCGCCATCTGGAAGAATATTGTAACACATCCGCAGTGCCAATCATCATCCACTGCAGAATGTTTTTTATCCCCATCGACCTAATGAACATCAGTTAATGAATAGGTAGCCAGTTTGAACCTTGCTTATCCCTCAGTGAGGACAGGGGTTTTACACTGTCCCGGGGGTGTTATGCACCACACATAATTTAGCAAAATTTGACAATTTTTGGGGGCATAATTTCCGATCATTTTCCTGTATCATTCTTTGTTAAAATTAACAGAATCGCATAATTTCATTTTTTGGGCTCAGTTTGCATAATTTCAGAATTCTTTCTGCATAAAACCGCAGGGACAGTTTACAGGATACTGCCAAATGTAAGCAGAAAGAAATGGTATAAATTTAATGCTCCTGTCAACACTACTTTGCGGGACCTCTGAGTTTGATATCCATCTCCGAAAAGATCAAGCCAATGGGAGATTTGTGTAAAGCGCTTTTCCCAAGGACACAATGTCAGACCAAGCTGAGGCTCAAACCCCAGAACCCATGATCTTAAGATTCCAGGTCAGGTAGCCTAACCACTATGCTACCGAGGGCACTGCCAAAATGAGAGCACAAAGACAGAGGTACTCCATAAAATGCCTTTGAGACAACCTTCCCTCAGCCCAGCGACGTCATCTATCACCGCACAGAGAGTACAGGTACTCAGAAGTTGGCTCACACAAAGAGACTCCGACTTGACGTTCGCTGCATACACAAGGGAGCTGTCCGACCCTCTTTAAGTTTAAGCTTCAGTAAGAGTTTTACGGCACTTGCAACACAAATAGGTTGATCTTCTGCCAGATGGGGCAGATGGTGTAGGTGGGAGACAATACATGATTGTGGGAAACCATCTACCCCTCCCCTCCTCCCTTTTATTTGACGTGCCCATTGGGGTATATTCAAAATACGAAATAAAAATCTCAAATTTTAGTCCTTTTCACGTGTTGTATAACACACACTTTCACCTTTCTTGAATCCAAACGTAATGATAATTTTTCTCCTGCGGAGCACATCAAAGAAATCGAGATCTGAATGCAGCGAAGTGGTACTTGCGCAATCTACTTTCTTATGTTTACAGCCCAGGAAAATCTATCACGCATTCTGCTTTGAGATCATCTGTCAAGGCGCAAAGGGTCATACATTCGACTACGGATTAGTTGATGCTGTCGGGGGAGTGAAAAAAAGATCAACTCATCCGAAATTCAACTTAACCATTGGGACCTGTCCAGAAAAAGGGTTGCTGGGACCCGAGAAAGAGATCAGGATCAACTCAGGCGAGTTCATCACATTCAAAGTCGACTGTACTATACTTGTACTTCTCCTTGGTACCAAGTGACATACTCAAAAGTGGCTCCACGTGTTCAGACTGATCAATATGTAAAGAGCAGCTTGGCCTTGGCTGTCACTTTGAAGACTCGGATATCCCATTTTCCACAAGAAAGACTTGAATATCCCATTTTCCAGTTCAAAAGACACAAATATTTCATTTTCAAATAAAATCATTCCACATGATGAATATACTATGCACCCTCCCCTTCTCCCTTATTTTATTTACATGATAATGTCACTATGGGCCTGACTATGTAACTGTTACAGTAATCAAACAACACTAGGCTGCACGCAGCCGATTCAAAACGATGGCTGGGTACTCGGGATATCACTTCCTGACCTGAATGAGAAACCTTGATCTTCTAAAACTACAGAAGGCATGTGTCCTTCAGCCACTGAAGTAACGGGGCACACCCGTTAGTAACTTCTGGCACTTTGGTGTACAGCCCAGATCTTAATCATCAAAAGAGTAAAACGGTTTTGGTTTAACACCCCTACCAACGCTATTAGGTTATTTAAGAGACTGGACCTCCCAGTTTAATTAACATCCGTCTCCGATAGGATCGAGCCAAATGCGAAATTCGTAAGATGCCTTTCCCAAGGACACAATGTCGGACAAGCTGAGGCTCGAACCCCCAAACCCGCAATCTCACGGGTCCAGTATTCTAACCACTAGGTCATCGATGCCTCTCAGTCACTGAGTGGAGAGGTGTAACTCATGAAATTGAAGATGAATTTCACATTATTTTTTAAATGTTCAAATCTAGCCCATCTACAGAAATTGTTAATCCACCCAGCCTGACTCAGTCAAGTGACAGAAATATCCAATGTTTGACCCATGAGAAAAGGTATGTATAACCTGTACTATTTCAATTAAAGGAAACTGTATTTAATAGATGAGTGTTTTATGTGATGTGGGCCGATGGCCTCATAAACACTTAATAACTTACAAATTTACAATCACAGAGGAGTGAGACGAAACGTGTTGGGGCAAACCTTTCCATGTACATGTATCCGTAACAAATATGCACGTATTTTGGCTCAATGAGAACCACCATTTCTCTTTCTCAACGCAACCAATGAACAGAGTAGGCTGAACCTGTTTCAAAGATTCATGGCAACAGATCTTTATCACCATCATCACTTCCTTTCTCACCCAGCATCAGGGTATAGACCATCAACAAAAACTTTCCATGTCTCCTTATCTTTCCTTATTCTGGGCTTGCCTCCTGATATTAAATGTATTCCATTTCTCCCAATTTTCTGTACATCAATCCTTGTGCCATTGGGAAAAAACCCCAATAAAACAATCACGTCTTCTAACCCCAGGGCAGACAACCGATAAGCAGAGCGACTAGAAAATCTGGGAGCACATCTCAATCTCAGCTGTGTCTCTGAGTACAAAAACTCGCAGCAGAAAAGAGAGGGTATTTCTTCTATAAGTGTGCTACTGACTCAAGTCTGGTAGTGGCGGGTCTATTTTATAACTACGAGTAATTTATACATTAAAAAAACACCTTTTCCGAATGATTATATTTTAAACTGAAAAGTACCCCCCCCCCCCCACACACACACACACCCACACCACAAGAGTTCAAACTTTAAAATTCACACCAAAAACTGCTGGCCAGGCGTGGCCAGCCACTGCACTCCTGCCGTATATGTAAAATTTCCCATAACATAACTTACTTTATGACTGTGATGACTAGATTCTCTACGCATATCATGGGTAAGAATATCTTCCACATGATAAATTAATCGGGGCCTTAATTAATTAATGTGCCAGTCGTTTTGCTGTAGGGTTCTACACACAGACAGAATTCACAAAATCATGAACATGCTCTTCCACTAAACACGACACACAGTGCTACATGTATAGCACATGTGTAAAAGAATCTCCACAAGCAATACAACTGACACAGACCTTAGCGCAACAGCACTGAATGAAGCACTGCTGTCAAGCAACCAACCACACAGAGACAAAACAAAAATACAACAAAAAGTCAGCTCAATTAAATCAGCAAGACAAACCATCTAAAAAAAAAGATGTTTATTTTTTGTCATCTAAACTGCATGCCATTTCACATCCCCAAACACAGATGACAGCGAGGCTAGAGTGGGAGGGGGGGGGGGTGAAAGAATGGAAGAACGGACCAAAGAGTAGGGGGAATAGGGGATAAGGGTTGGGGGGGGGGGGGGGGAGGGAATGAAAAAGGACTGCTAAGTCACTGTTACAAGAAGGGGGCCCATGGGAACAGGGCTTGGAAAGGGAAGAACAAAATGCAAAATGTGAAATGAGAAAGAGAAGAGAGGTTAAAAAGAACAATTGGAAGTTTAAAAATCAAATTTGCAAGTGTTAAAAATGAATGAGAAGTAAAACGTTCTCCATGGGTAAAGATGAAACATTCCCATAATGACATGATGATAAAAACTGAATGCAAATGCAAACAAAAAACAAAAATTTACCTCAAGCATCTGTAAAATTGTATAAAAAAGCAAATTAAAAGAAAACAAATGGCCCCAATTCTTGAAGGACATAAGTTATTCCATGTCTCAAGTAAACGTGTCAGGCTGTGAAGTCTGTCCTCCCACAGCGACACTTCCACATCATGAGAATGTAGCTCAGGACAACACACACACACACACACACATACAGTCACCCCAATAACCAAATATTCTAATCTATTTACTGTTAAGCCTAGCAAAACAACTTTAAACTGACTCTTTCCTTTTGGTGATGTAAATTAATGCTCATAATCCTACACTAAAAACCTTTTCGTAACCAGTCTATTTCGTGTTAAGGCCAGCAAAACAACTTGAAAGAGACACTTCCCCTTAGGTAATGTAAATACTTGTAGCAATACATCAAAACCTTTTCACTAGTATCTCTTCAGTTCTCAGTTTCTTCAGGAACAGATTTTTTTTCTTCAAAATTTGAGTAGATGTTTTTGGTGTTCTTTTTTAAAATTGTTTTTTGTTATCTTCTCCCACTCAAGCATTTTTTTGAAAATCATATTCCATTCCTGGAAGAAGAACCCCCCTCCCTGCCCCCCCCCCCCCCAAAAAAAAAAGTGGCCACAAACATACAAACATTGAAAGGACCACTATCACACTATCAGTAACCCTCTCTCAACACAAACCCATTTTGTCCTGTCCTTTCGTGTATGCCACGGGTGTCAAACTAGCATGATGTGGAAGTGAATTCTAACTGGAACATCAGAGACATTCGCAGCAAGAGGAGGTAATGAGAAATGTCTTGTCATCAGGCAACTTAAACTACTACAAATAATTTTCTAATTTCTCTAGTGGAGTTCAAACAATGATCACATCTATTGTTAAGATATGAAGGTAGTATATTAATTCTAGATAAAATAGAACTATTCACTGGGTTTCCAAGTCGGGCACTATCAATCTATACTTTGAGAACAGCTTGACTTGAGCATCACTAAAACGTACAGGATGCAGAATCTTTAAAGTACTGAATAGATATAATTTCAAGTTTATAAACCACTAACATTAGTCAATGATTTCTTTGCTGTTCCTCTTTTTTAATGTCTTTATCAAGGACAAGATGTTTGCAAGCCCCTTTTTTCATCCAACGGAACAGAGCAAAGTAGGCCTACCTGTGCAAGAAATAAGTGGTAGGCCTACAGTTTTTCATCTTTACAATTATCTACATATTTTTCTTCACAATTACCTGAATATTCTTCGCTGGATTGTTAAGAATGTAATTCTCAAATTTGAGTTTATTACAGAAGTTCTTCCTCAGTCAAAGTCTACAATATCCTACAGAAATAAATTACTTAGTGAAAAAAAAAAGAAGAAAAAAAAAAAAGGAATAAATCAGGTTTACAACTACACAAAATGAAACTAGACAAAGCTCGAAGCCTGGACAAGACTGTAGGTGTGACTGCAGAGAACAGACTCCAGAGCCTTCAGCTGTCTCATTCAACTCACTCTCTCACCACATCTGCACCACAGTTCTCTTTGATCTTTGACATCTTATGCAATATTCTCTTCAACATTAGAAAGGAATTAAAAATTATGTCACATGATCTTGAATTTTAAAAACAGACGACAAAAAATAGAACAACGAACGGACGAGAGACAAAACACCCACCACCAAACATAAAGTGACAAAAGCCAGGGGATGTCCAAACCTGCTCAGGTCAGGGGAAGCAGCCACCAGGTGCGACACGACTGTTAATCTTTACTCTTGATTTTCAACTTTATTTCGACATTCCATGGTCTTCATAATCTTTTTTCCAAGAGAGAAATTTTTTAAAAGAAATAAACGATTCACAACTTTTTAGCGGCTAAAATGCAAACTGCCTATTTTTTAAAAGAATTAAAACTTAAAAGATGGTACCGATAAAAAGAACAATCCCTGTTAAAAACGTTATTTTTCTTACTTGGAGAATGGGAATGAGGCTGTGAAAAGGTTTCTACCTACCAATACTTTTTTTTCCAAAAAGTATCAGATCCCAGCACAAGACTCTAGCTGAGGGTTCTGGAATGTTCTGCGGAGCCATGTGATCGCCCTGGCACTTGACAAGTCACACAAACCATCACAAGACAACAACAGACCACTATGTACACTTCTTGGTTAAGGGCTTCATACGGTGGGCCCGAGGCCGCACCAACATTAAGGACAACAAATAAATCATTTTAAAAAAGAGGTCATTCACGCACCACTGGTATTCGTAACTTCATTCACCTCGTTCGCCACACCCTCCAAAATTTCAAATCTAGCATGCATTACAAGCCAAAAATAGAGAAGTACAATCATTTCAATGTAAGGACATTAAAGTATGAAATAAAAACGGACATGTCAAACTTCACACATGTGTCAAGATGCCGATATTCCGAGTGAGAATGATATGGTGAAATTCACAGAACTGTACAATGCAGGGACAAAAAAAGTATGTGGAACAAACTAACACCAATGACAACAAGGATAGCTACTTGGCTTTAAGAGGTTTGCATTAGTACAGGCTAGGTGCGTCTTCTGCCACAGGCAGAGACTCAGGGATATAGATCACTCACTCTATAGCAGGGAACAGACGCAGCTAAAAGTGAAGAAAACAGAACAGTGTTTGGGTTTTTCTCTTGTCCTCTGGTCTTGTTTTAAATGTATTTATCCAGATCAAATGATAATTTGGTAGTTAACAAAATAAGGTGTCGTTATAAAAATTTAAATGATGGCCAGTTTTTACCTTCTTTTTCTAAACATTTCGAACAATGCGTGGGAAAAACTGTTAATAGTTTTACAAGAAAAAATTCTGTCCTAAAAGATCTCCGCACTTAACCTACTCTTTCCCTGGCTATAAGATAAAAAAATATAGGTAACTATATAGTATGTAATAATAGAATGCACGTGTTTACTTGAATAAAGAATATGTATTTTTATGCTTTTTTCTTTTAGAATCCACTACTTAAGCCACGTATGAGTACAACAGACAAGGAATAACATTGTTGATTCCTTTCAGGATTAGGTGTAAATAAAATTTAGCACAAGGATAAGATTATTAGTGTCTATACCACTATTATCATTTTTAGCCGAATGTACAGTTGGCTGTAAATAACTTCTATGCGTAATTTTCGTTCTCTTGGAACGCACAGGGATATATGTCAACACGGATCAGCACCTAGGGTGGATAAGGGAGTGGGAGAATATCAAAAAAACGTAAAGCCAGTTTGTTCCAAAACGTGATTTCATGGCAGACGCTAGGTCGTTTTGTAAAAATGTGTGGGAGATGATTGTGTCACATTATTTACATCAGGATATACCGTTCAAAAGTGAACCTGTACAAAGTTCTTCACATCATACGGGGCACAAATCATTAGTAGAAAGTTATCTTTGCATATTAACTTGCGCATGTGCTGGCAAAAACATATATTCAGCAGTGGTTCCACATAATTCAGTTTAAAATTTCAACACGGAAAATGACGAATACCAATCTCAAAAATTGGTTTGACAATACAGCTGTAGAACACAAAAATACTCTACTCTTCAAAAACTCACAAGCAGATGATTTACCTCTGGTACTTCGATTAAATAAGAAAGAAAAGGGAAAAAAAACATACCCCATGGTACCTAAAGCCAAGTGTGCCAAACATGAACATTGGGAACAGGACAAGCCACTAAGTTCTTGTTGCTGGATTTTCAAACAAGTCTTTGGTCAGGTTAGCATGTGTGTTTGTGTCAATGTGTGTGTAAAAATGTTATGGTAATGTCTTTGCGTGTGAATTTATATGGGACCGTATGAGAGTCTGGATGCGTGTGTGCTGCTGCGTGTTTGTGAATGAAATGGAAAGGCCAGAGAAGCAAAAGAGCCAGCAGATTATGATCTGAGCAGAAATAAAAGGTAAGGAGGAAAACTAGAATGACAAAAAATGAAACATGTTTATGAATAATGAGGTCATAAAGAAGATGCAAAGTGAAATATCGGCAGTCATCATAATCAAAATAAAGGAAGCATTACAACAAAAGCAAACTAACAACTGGTATTTACACCTGGTCAAAAAGTAGTCCGCCATTAAGGTAACAAAGAAATGTAAAAGCCCAAGGCTCACAATGGAAGGAAAACGGTCAACTAAACCAAAACCTGACAAGCACAAAAAAAAGTAGTAAACACTCTTATGACCCCTATGGGGTAGAGGTCAATGAACAACAGTGATCAAGAACAGTGCTGACAAAGTTTGCTCACACGCTTCAGTGCTGCCAAAGGAGCGCGCTCCGTCCCATGGCCTGGACCAGACACTGACCACAGCAAGATCTGTGACGTGTGTTCAATTCAAAGACCGAGGCCACAACGACTTGGCAAAAACAAAACAAAACAGTAAGAAAGTGACGAAATCCTGACAGACGAAAATCATATACCAGGGAGTAAAGGAACGAGGAAAATGTTCGACTGACACTTCAACTTTAAGACCAAAGAAAGAATAAGCAGGCGGAAAAAAAGCAAAACTATTGTTACAAAGAAATCCCTCTCGGCACAAACACAATAGCATTCACCGGATGGTTCTGCTGGTACAAGACCACGCAATGTCCAACTACTTTGTCAAAATGAAGGTGGGGGAGGGGGATATGGGATGTGGGGGGTGGGGGGGTCAAGGTCTGTGGGATGGACAACAACAACAACAGCAATGACAATAACACCAACGACAACAACTATAAACTAGCGAGTAGCAAGATGGGCTCCCTGAGACATGATAGGCTGGAAGAACTTGCAAGCTAACCTAGCAGCCGTCAGTGCCTATCTCCAACAGCAGGAGGACAGAAACAGACTGGAGGAGGAGGCCACATGCTGCAACTGAGGAACTAAAACACCACGCATGCATGTGGGGAGGGGGGACATTTGGGGAGCAACATGCTGTCACATCAGCAAACATTCGCTCACACATGTTACTTGGCATAATCTCACACAGCATTCACTCAACAAAAGTGAGTTAGAACAAGGATTACTATTTCTCTCGCCACCGACAAAATATAAACAAGTTAGATTTCAAACTTTTAACATACAATGGAAGCCAGAAATGAGCATACCGTGATTTTCCATTCACGCAAAACAAAGAAATACCAAGGTTCGTTCTTCAGCATAACGAAATATTCGTATGTTTAACTGGAAGAATTTACACCACTATGGCCCTTCCTTTTTTACGTCTGTTTGGCTGTACAGACCTAACATCTGTAATTACTAGCTGAGCACGCAAGAACATACGCATGCAAACACACACGCACGTTCACACTCACACTAAAAGTCTGAGAGCTTGATTTCTGAAGAGCTATTCATGCTTGAAGATGGCATCTCTACAGAAAACAGAACCACCACACTGGCTTGAAGGAAGAAAAGAAGCATATCAACCATAAGTTTTCCTTTCTTCTGAGTGAGCATTTCTGCATGTTGACTCGACTTGAGAAAAAAAACGTATGCTCACGGCATAGGACAACACATAAACAAGGATGCACAGAGAGAAAGAGAGAGAGACAGCAAAGAGACGGAGCGCTCTATGCGACATGCGAGTGGTGTGGGCAGCCTACCGAGGTGTTGGACAGGTGCAGTTGTCCCATCTGGCTGGTCAGCTGGGGCAGCAGCGAGGACGGGTCAAGCGAACCACCTGACCCGGGGTGACTGCTACCGGTTACCATCTGCAAAATGACAGCGGCAACATCAGACATCAGGCAAACCAAGGACGGCCACAACGTCAAATGTGACAACAGCCGCACGGTGTACAGGGATCATACTCGACTGCAACCGACACCCACAGCGGATGGATGGATTTATTGGAACGCCCAAGTCAAGACAAAACATCTCACACAGTTCACCCAACGGATCCAATTCTTCAGTCTCCTTTCTCCATCAAAACATCCATGCCAGTGACGAAAAAGTGTGACCGACCCAATACGTTTTAAACCTGTGGTATCGACGAGGGTTAGTATCCACGAGATGACCAGTGGAGTGAGAGGTCGTGCCAAAGTAGACCACGGTCAATGCATTCCAAACACACACACACACACACACACTGAGCATAACAGCAAGCCTAGAAAACAGATCTAGTGACAACCACTACAAGCAATCCAGTCAAAGAGAAATTAGTATTGAACACATTCACAGATCTTGTTGAGAAAGTAACAGGAAAAGTCCAGACTATCCAAAGAAAACAATGAGGAAAAAACATACCATTAGCTACCATAAAAACAAAAAGATGCGTAAACTATTTGCATAGCATTTTCTACAACACGGCCTGGCGCAAAAATAGGTTAAAATTGCGTAAATTCATTCCAGAAAAAAATCAAGACAATTAAGGTGAAAAACAAAAAGGCATAAATTAAACGGAGGGTTGACAGAAATGATGCACATTTTAATTTCAAATTGTGTCAAAAATGACAAAAACCATAAATGTCTATGAAATCATGTTCCCCATCCAGACTCTTGGCCAACAGATTTCATCATCAAAGCAAGACATAACTGCATATTTACAGAGATATAGAAGTCATACATTAAAAAATTTCAATTGACAGTCATTTAAAAAAAAAAAAAAAAGAAAAAAAGTAGAAGATAGGCTTGCTATATGGGAAAGCCAAACTTTTGAGCGGAGCAAGGGAGTTTGATGGTGGAGCTTGCCCCTGGCTATATCAGTTGAAATGGTAAAAAGTTGAGGAACTTGGCCCTAGGCAAGGATGTTCCTTTCTTCTCAGTCATATCATGTTCGTAGTACCTCAAGGATGCTAACCACCACTCATACACTATAAACACAGGACAAATTTCTATTATTGCTGGTGCTGTAAATTATTTGATTTTTAAGGTAGGAATAAATATGCAATTCTAAATAAAAGTCAAATCTATCACAGTTGAGGAGAAACGATCTCGCATATTCTAAAAGTACAGTGCTAACATGCACATTACAGAATTATCCATGAATAAATAGATTTAAAAAAAAACCCAAAGTTAAAAAAAAAGTAAACACTGATCAAATAGCAAGAGTTTATCAGCGAGAGCAAGCATACAAGGGCAAATGTGAAATAAAATCTTTCTGTTCCAGCTCCGAAGCATCTGGTTCTCCCAATTTCCTACGTACATAGATCTCATGACAAACGGGTCCAGAGATAAAAAGATCATGTGAAATGTTGGGTCTCAATGAGCCATGAGAAAGTAATCAGCGATAACAGTGAGAGATAGAAGGGCAAAGTCTTGAGGAGCAGATCAAGCAAAAGTTTGGTGGAAAAAAAACCCAGAGGACAGAGAGCAAAAAACCACAATATCAGAGATTAAAATAATTTCATTTGAAAAAAAAATAGCTCTTTAAGAATGACATCGACTGCACCAAAATGGGGTGCAGTTTGGCATAGCTCTCGTGCATTTAAAAAAGATGATGATCAAAAGATGAAGCCGGGTGCATCTGGACCACAACTGAAATGTTTGCAAGCAACGGAAACGAAGGATGAAGGCGACGGGGAGTTGGCCCCCACAGGACACAGGTAAATGTGAGCAGGACACATAACGAGGCTGCGTAGTGGTAAGACGTGCGACACACGGGGGTTACATCAGCGCGTTTGGATCCATAAGGGCAGACACGTCAGGGTGGACTGCAGTGGTCGGCAGTATCTGCAGATTAGAGACACCGCACAGTTAGACACACACACACACACACACACACACACAAACGGGCACAAAGAGAACATGAATCCTGACTGGGCATGCCCACGTACAGAAACATCTGAGGTTGGCACAGTGCCTCACGGGAAACTTTAGACTATTTAAGGCAATAATACAGTGGCCAACATTCGGCTGTCCTGCATAGTCATAAATTATTCTTCGAATTTCTGACTAAAACCTATCTCTCTCCATCAATCCCTCACACTGACTGCCAATGGTTGTGCAGCTATTGCTTAGATTTCAAGAATATGTATATAGCCGCCCCCCAATAAGAATTCTTCGGTGAGACCATTGATCCATCGTGCCAAGGGGAATGTTGGGGCATCAAACTGGCATCTCACCCTCCTCAGTTACAAGTACGGGAGTATAATGTCATGCTATCAAGCTCAACACGCTCGTAGATGTACGGAAGTGAACAGGGATAAATATAGATATATATCATACACGAGCAGTTCAATGCTTTCGTTACATCCTCTGGTTTCATCAGCTACAGATGGCAGTTACTTTGCATATACTGTGACGGTCAGTCGTCACTGCATGCTACAGGTCTTCTCAGATTGCCTTAAATTTTCTGTTCCCAGAAAAATTAAGAAATAAAACAAACGACAACCAAGTATCATCATGCACAAGTAATTTGGCAAAGAACCAAATAACCACAAAAAAAAAAAAAGGAAATGGATGCAATTCAAGATATCGAAAGCAGTCATGCAATAAGAGCAGCCGGACTGAGTGGCACAGTTAACCCCCCCAACCCCCTTCCCCTTCCCAATTACAAATCAAAAGGAAAGGTTCCAATGTGCTAAAATATTGACGAGAAAATCTTTGCTCTCTACACAAAGCAACCTTCATAAATATTTTCAAAAAAAGTCTGACAGACTGCACAAAGATTTATTCTACTTTATACCAATTTATTTGACTGGTATTCTGTGCATAACTGAGTGCCTGAACTATCTTTCAGACTAATAAAAGGGTGACTATCTTTCAGACAGATAAATGGGTAACAGGTTGAAAGTTGCAATCAGCCTCTGCCAAGTTCAGAACGGTGCATGAGTCCATAACTTCTTCCATCAGATGAGAATCATTAATACATGTCTAGTACTGCAACAGTAAGCATCTGGATAGCACTGTGATCTATCTTTGTGACGAGAGTATGGTGAAGGTATTCATTCATAGGAGTGGCTACATTTATCACAGTTTTAAAGAGTGAGAACCTTTTCTTCAATACTCATCCTTCAGAAAGAAAGAGAAAGTGTCCTCTTTTTAAACATTCTTTTTTCAGAGAATTCATTCATTATTTGTCCTCTTGAGCGTGGAAGTATTTATCCTGGCCTATTCCCTTAGTAGCCTACGAGACAAGATGCTTTTCTTCATGCACAAAGGTCAGTCACTAAAGCTAGCACATGCCTAAACGATCATCTGTCAACATTGCCTTGACCCAGAGGGCCGCGAGTTTCCGAACAAATGATAATTGCTTGATCCCTCATTCGCCAACAACGCCTCCATGATGGCAACATTGGATGTGCTGTCAGTGTTATTAATGATCAAGACAGTTATCAGAATTGCCTGTCTGTTGACATGTCAGTAAGTGTGGCAGTGAGTGTGTCAGTGAGGTTATGTCACAACAATGCATGCTGGTACCACTGGTTCCCCCCCGCGGAAGGATCAACAGAAATAGATTTTATAAGGCTTTTAAAGCCTTTTGAAAAGAATCGTCATTGGCACTGGCCATGGAAAAAAGTTTTAATTTGGAAGAACCTTACCATCACTCAATTCTTCACCTTTTCCCAATACACTGTACCTATATGTCAAAACTTAGTCCCTGCTATAAAAAAAAAACAAAAAAAACAAAACAGGACAACCATTAACATTAATCATTGTTCCATTTAAAAAAATCATTTCCACATTTCATAAGAACATTATGTTTGGCATAACTTATAACAAAACTATATTCACAGCAGATTTGATCAGTCATTCAAAATTCACGGTTGGTTTGTGGAATATAAAAATTCATAACACAATTCTCTAATTGAAAATAACTTAATAAAACTTTAAAAGTTCTAAATCCTTTCCTGCAGAATTGACTATCAACTGTTTCATTTTTTTGTAACCCATCACTGCAAACTGATATCAAATGGTATAGAGCAATATTGTCTCACCACCTTTCTCTACCAAAAATACTGCTGTGAACTGAGCTAGTAACGTATAATTAGCCCGTCTTCATATATAAAGAAATAAATACAGTAGCTACACATCACTTTTATACCTTGTAAAACCTTTTTAACGCATTCAAAATTTCATTTGTGTATTTTCAGCATCCTACTCAGGAACTAACCCTTGATCTTAATAAAATAGCAGGTGATACTTTGATATGTAACATTAAGTCACAGGATTCACATCTACGGATCGGGGGGGGGGGGGGGGGGGGGGGAGATGAAACTGGGTCAAAATGACAAAATGTTGGAATAAATTTTCAGGGAGAGAAAGTTACCAAAGTGCCCTGTGGTGCCGCCACAGAATGTTTCTATCGGAGAATTGTCTGTTTTGGTACAATGTGCAGGTCAAAATTCACTTCAAGCAGTGTTTCAGACTTTTTCTTTCGTGGGAAAACATAAGAGGGGTCCCTCCATATTATAGGGAATACTTTCACTGTGAAATGACTTTTCCACTAAATATAAATCGAATATTCTTACATTTTTCATGGTAGTTAAAAGAACTCTACAGTGAAACATTATTAATACTCATGATTTTACTGTACGTCTTCCTGATATTCAGAGAACGATTCTTAGAATTTGTTCTGCTATTGAGAAAATCTTAACTATGGTTACTGAGGAGAGGAGAGAGAGAGGAGAGGGAAGTGAAGGGCTGGTAACTCACGTGTGGCATCTGGTGTGGCTGCATAACGTACTGTGGCATCCAGCCCTGGGCCGTGGGGTTCGACATCTGGTATGTGGTCACAGGAGTTGTGGCCGCCACAGAGGTATACGCCCGAGGTACGAGGCCGGCTGGTACGATGGCTGGCGTGGGTACACCGTAGTTGATATACTGACTGAAGACACCAGAAAAACATGACATCATAAGAATTGTATTAGATGCATCATTTAACACTACTGTCTGTCTCTGCGATACATAAACAGGCCTGCCTACATGTACAAATAATCCATCTATCACTTTTTTTCCCGTCCTTTCCAAGATAATTTTTTTTGCCAACATTATCACATAATTTCTATAATGAAAGTGTTGGTTGGGGGTAGAGGACAGTTGTAATAAGATACCTTCAGATAAAGTAACTCTTGGAAAACATGAACAAATGAAGGAATCAATGCTTAACAAATACACAATATAGAAAAAGAAAATATCTAATAATCATAATGTTGTCAAGCCCACTAATAACTGTGACCACATTTAAATTTTTGACAAAACGGATTGAAAAGACCTTGGAAACAATTTCCTCATAATCTTGGTCAAGCAAGAAAGAAAATGGTACATTTTGTAACAACAGTTCAACTGCTGATTCCGTGGTATACTAAACACGAAAAAATATATTCAAATCACTCACCCATTCAAATTGGCTAACGCCTGCTGCTCATAAGCAAACTGAATAGCCTGAAGGGAAGAAAAAAAACATGCGATGTATGTCAGTCAGTATCTTCATGGACTTTGATTTTTTATAGCATAAATTACCTTTATTTCAAATTAACATTGGCGCTCATAAAAGTCTGACAAATTTATAATTCAGCACAACAACCCACTGAATGACCTTGAGATGTATTCTAGTGGCTAAAACATCCCCAAGAGAAGCTGTATCTGCCAAGGCATAAACCAGTCACACAGCTAATCTGTCAAAGCTGAATTTCTTGGCTTCTTCATATATCTTCAACTTTTCAGGACCCCACTCACAGTATGGTCCTGTCCTCTATTTAAAAAATGTGATAACACATTGCCATAAATACTGAGGATATCACTCCACTGTCAAGTCATAAATAATCTAGATGTTCTTAACAGAAAAAGCAATACATAAAGCCAATTAGCGTTGATGATGGCCAGTGGAGGTAATGAGATGAATGTGAACAGTGCTACATACTGAAATACTTGCATCATCTCTTCCTGGTGTGAACAAGCGCGGCGTGAGGGCTGTGGTGGTGGTCTTCTTCTTGTTGCCACTATCCGCAAACTTCACTAACAATGGTTCAGTGCAGCCTGAGGATGAACACAAACACAGCTTAGTTTTAATTTTAGTAAGAGTTTTACAGTGCTTGCAACAGAATTAGGTCACATAAGTGCTGAAGAATAGAGGCATTATTAGAGAGTAACATACAAAGAGAAGAGAGAGGAGAGACGATGATGATAGATGTCAAACCACACCAGAGCAACTGCCACCCACTCACACACATGAACTTTGACAGGCAAACAAACTCACATTAAAAAAATGAAATACTACTGCAGCAGCATATAGCAAATACATGTGTAGCTTATAACATGGACATGATAAAACTGATATTGTCCCGAATATACTAAACACAACACAAAGCCCTGAGGCAACATGAAAGTTCACTCCATACCAGCGATAGTCAAACACTGCACACAAAGAAGTTAAACTCATTTCCTCTAGCATAATTATGTCTACGAAGAAGATAGTTGTCCATTGTTTTAAATACCATTTTGTCACACTCTTAGCAGTAATCAAAGACAAGTGAGGTGATTACATTAATTTTCTCTCAAACACATTTAATTGCATCAATGAAGTAGATTGTACTTCACTTCTTTAATAATGTTATTTTTAGCAGTCTTTGTGAAAAGCTGACTGACAGTCAAGACTAGGCTAGCCAATGACGATACCATCGCGGTTAGCTACTTCACCGCAATTGCTGTTCCACTTTTTAATCCTGCTCAAGGGTGTAAACATCACTAACTTAGCAGAGAAAAGGCTAAACTGGTGACCATGACAGTTTTACATTTTAAAAAAAACCTACTATTCCAAATATTTAAATTAACAGCAAGGTAGTATAGAGATGGAACATTACAACTGAAAAGTTTTTTAAAATCTTTTACATTACCCTTAATTTATGATATGAACGGTGTGCATATTTTCTTACCAGGCAACATTTTGTTGTTAAATGCATTGATGATCTGATCGCACTTTTCCTTCGACTCCATGCGAGCAAATCCTACTCCTCTGCTCAGCCCATCGGGTTTACGGAGTATCCGTGTGGAGATGACTGTCCCGTATTCCTTGAACATGTTTTCTAAATTTTTCTCCATGAAGTAGACCGGCAAATTGGCAATGTACAGGTTGGTAGGATCTTGTTCTTGTTGCTGGAAGGAAAAAAAATGAAAGGAAAAAAAACTATGAAAGCATTGTCTGACCAGGTGTGAGGATAAAACCAATTGGGGTTTTGGGGTTTTTTTTGTGCGGTTTAGATTAGTTTTAGTAATTAAGTAAGCGTTTTACGGCACTTGCGACACAATAAGGTCATATAAGTGCCGAAGATTAGAAGAGTTACAAGAGAGAAACAAACATAAAAAAGAAGGAAAGATAAGGACGATAGATGTTTGATATAGGAAAAAAGGAGCAAACCAGACCAGAGCACCCGCCAATCACCCACTTTTTGAGGGGTTTTTTCATAGGGCTAAATGAGATAAGCCGGAACGTCCAAAGAACCAAGAAACCTTCAAAAAGGAGAGGGTTACTGAAATGTAAGAAAGTTACAGAAATTGTAACATTGCACTAACAGCAAATAGGGGTAAACTCGCTTGAAACTGAAATCAGTGTTGTTGGTTTGTTGTATTGTGAGCCGTTATGTCTGACAATTGCAACAAGACACATCGTGAGGACGCCAGCCACATTATAAGAAGAAAAAGAGGTAGGCCATATCCATGAACTACAGCAATAGCAAGCCATAAGTGGCAATATCATATACTTGGGATGGGACACGCATCACGATAATTATTAAAAGGCCAGTTATTTCTTTGAGGTTTTTTTCCGAGGAGGTGGGGGGGGGGGGGGGATGACTAAAATAATAAAAATCTGCCCAGGCCAGGCCAACACGAATAAACTTACAGGTGACTGCTTCTACACTGTGAAACAGATTTCAAGACCAGCCCACAGGACAGAGACGTGAACATGTTGAAGAGGAGAAGACTTCGTGTTGACACGGGGGTCAGGAAATGTAGTTAAACCGGGAGACACGAGAGCGATGACGACCTCCGGTCTGCATTCCGTTGTCGTGGAGACAAGCAGGGGCGGTTACTGAGAGGAGGAATCGCCTGCACTCTCCAAAGGCCCTCGGGGAAACCCATCCGGTCATAAATCAGCACTTTGCATAATACGAGATTGTCTTTACAGGTCTCCCCCCCCCCCCCCCCAAGCAGACCGAGGCCGCAGGGATAAGCGGTCGGCTGCTAGGCGACAGACACTGTGCCACGTAGACAGGGAAGATCTTAACCAAAGTGGATGAGAGTAGACGTAGGTCTAGAGTAAGCTACAAGTATGAGTAGCAGTCGTTTCATCCCTTTCATCATACCGAAGTCTTCGGGTAAAGTACGGCTTAGGCCCTACAGTAGTACGATATGAGTGCACCATACCGCTTCATCGTGGTCATAGTAAGATTATTCAAACGGTTGACTATTGGTTGTAACGTCCTATTCCGACAAGACAGTGTCGAGTGGGTGTAAAGACATGAACAGTAATTTTCAATCTCAATCCAAAACACGCCCGTCGCTCTGGGCTCGTGCGATGGCTATGCATCTTCAAACATCGTGGCCTATGCCCATATCAAAATACTACCCCCTCCTTTTTAACCCCTCCCCATTAAAAACAAGTTGAGATCTGATACAGCGACAAGATTACCCCCCCCCCCTCCACACACACACACAAACACACCCTAAATTATAGACAGAAACCTCTTTGGTAGTCTGAGTCTGACAAAACAGCCAAGTCTCGACAGAACTATGAAAAGCGGAGTCCTGATAAATTTCAAAGGACAAAATTAGTGTTGATGTGACACTTGAAGGTGACTTTTTGTTAAGTGAGACACATCGACACAAAAACGATCATATAGTACAGGGAAGGAGCACGACAGACATGTAGACAGAAAAAACAGAGGGAGAGAAAAGTAGGAGGTACCATCGCCCCCCCCCCCCTCCAAACCACCCACAGGTCAATATATCTCCATGCCAGGATCGGGTTTCTTAGCAGGGGCAGTGACTAATGGCAATTAAAAGGACACGAATAATTTACAAATTTAAAGATGGGTAAACAAATAATATTGCATTTCTGTGTTTGATGTCGACAAAAGTCGCATAAGAAAAAGCAGTTCCAGATCTGTGTATATCGATGTGTAGCATAATATGCACACCACTAGGGCTCGTACGGTGCTAAAGGACAAAGATGGTTTTTATACCCTCCATGGGCGATCGGAATAATACAACACGTAATTCTGTACACAACAGATTCCGAAATAGTCTCCTAACTACCTATCTTCTCTGTAGATTTGTTGGCTTTTCAAACGATTCTTTCTTCGGTCAACTAACTACTATTCATATCCATATTCAATAACGTCTTTATAGCATATAATAAATACGTTTTCCTTTCATTTCTCCTCCCTGTATTCTGACTTAATTTGCCAACTATTATATATAAGCAATACAGCTTCGGGGGGGG
>NW_004797432.1:594086-595339 GCF_000002075.1 Aplysia californica | reverse complement strand
TGTCTTTGCTTAATCTCTGTCTCTCTATCTATGTCTCTCTCTCTCTCTCTCTCTCTCTCTCTCTCTCTCTCTCTCTCTCTCTCTCTCTCTCTCATTATATATCAGTCTTTATTTTTTCGCTTGCATTAAATATCCGTTAGTGTACTGATCCCGTAACTCCGACAACTTATCTCGAAGTCAAAACGCTTGGTGGGAAATTTAAAAAAAAGGTTTTAGTAAGGGTTTTACGGCACTTGCAACACAATAAGGTCATATAAGAGCCGAAGATTAGAAGTGTTACAAGAGAGTAACAAACAGAAAAATGGAGAGATCAGGACGATAGGTGTTTGATAGGAATGAAGAAGCAAACCACACCAGAGCACCTGTCAACCACCCACTGCCGAATCCTTGGTGGGAAGAGTACAGAAGAAAAAAAAAAAAAAAAACCAAGAACACAAGGTATTGATATCATAATAGCAAAACGACAACGAGATGCACACAATGCATACATTACATAACACATAGCCTACACCTGAGCTTTGATAATGTTCCTGTATGCTATTCCCCTATTATAATATCTAGATGGGACACGCCTCCTACGGGTGTGCGGTGAGACAGGGGCGAGCTGGCAGCAGGAATGCTGAATATCAAACAAAAGCAAGGTCATAAAAACAGAGCAGATCTAGTCATCCAAAATTGTTGTCCCCCCTACCCACGACAAACGACGACGGCTCCACCCAGAGAAACATTGACAGCTCTCCTTGCAAGCGTTAAACACTTTCTTTGATTTCGATCATTAAAACCTCTGCTTCGTAAAGGAGAGAGGGTAAAACCAAAACTGCTGTTTCTTCACTTGTACAGAGCAACGCCTCTCCGATCTTGTCGCTCCACTGAACGCTTTTCAAGTCGGGAATGCGGGCTACAATAAGCCTTAAAGCCGTCTGAATGAATTATTTTTATAGCTTTATGTCCCGTCAAGCCAAATGCACACACACACACTCGATTGCAACAAGATGGGCTTTCAAAGAAGTATTTTCTCCGCCTTCAGTCACCCGTCGTGTCTATGGCGGGCAACCACGCATACAAACATACATTTTCACGCGTTATCTCTCCATCAACGATGTAAACTCTTGTCACTTTTTTCATCAAACCTCAGGGTGACTTTTTTCCCCGTCTTCAATTTTAATATTTTGGTTTAATTATTACTAGAATTATTATTAGACATATTTTCCATTGCATACCAGGGGGTGATTTGCATGCCATATCTTCGGCTA
>NW_004797432.1:590784-591864 GCF_000002075.1 Aplysia californica | reverse complement strand
GGGGGGGGGGCGATTAAGATAGGGAATGCATCGTTTCTTAGTTCCAACGCCCGACAGATAAAGACGTGATACATAACTCTAGAACCCCCGAACATTAATTCGCTTGACACTGACAACGAGTATTCCCAATCCCCAATCCAATCTGAACAGGAAGTGAGGATCACAAAGAACCTGCAAGACATCCCGTCTGGAGGTGTGTCGAAGTAAAAAAACAAAAAAACAAAAAAACCACGGGTAGCAGGCCACGACATTGCCACGTGACAAGATATGTCTACCAGATTAAATATTTCCGGTGTGCTTATCCCTTGGGTATGTTAAGGCTTCGCTCCCATATTAATCTATGAACGGTACTTACAGTTGTCGCAACCCAAATCCCACTTCAACTAGTCTGGTCCACACCCCGTATACCTTCGAGGTGCTAGGTTAAATGTCTTTTTGGCGGCTCCAAAGTCGTATGTCTTATCTATAAAGAAGCAGGGAAGCTTCAAAACGATACTTTACACGGTCTGCCCACACAGTATCTCCAAAACGAGGTGCCACAGATATCAGGGCGTGATTAGCACTGGCTTCTGGCGCGAACATCAGAGATAGTCGAGCCATCATATCCAGAGAAAGCCAAAAGTACACGCACTCAACGCACACCACACTGCCAGCGTGCAATGTCCCTCTGCTGAGCATCCCCAGTCGTTGTCCACAAAGAGCTGCAGAGATCTGGTGCGGGATGGTACAAAAAGTACATGGCGTGGTGCGCACGTGCTCCTCATCCCATCAATATCTTTCAGCTGTGGCGTGCATTTTGGTTTACATGACAAGTCAGTTGGAGTGTCTATCTTGTGCTGATTGATAATATAATAAGGCGCTCATCAAATGTGTGGAGCTACTCGTAATTACCGCGAACATCTGCTGGGTATCAAATGACATGACAGAGAAAAAGGAAGAGGCGAGGTGCAAAGAGTGAGTTTTGTGAACAACAAAAACAAAAACAACAACAAATGCAAAGCCGGACTCCTTGCTTCTACTTTCTGCAAAGATCAGTTAGACAAAAGCATCTAAAAAATTTTTTTAAAAGGCTCAGAAGAA
>NW_004797432.1:585240-588670 GCF_000002075.1 Aplysia californica | reverse complement strand
GAGAGAGAGAGAGAGAGAGAGAGAGAGAGAGTATAGCTGCCTACAATGTTTATCTCGTTCCCTGAACTCCGTCTAGTTTTAGCATGGCAGACCCCTGTAGATCTATCTATACCATTGTTACTCTGTACATGTACTTGCTTTCAGAAGGCACCGTAGGGTGTCCTGCAGCGGGGACGTTCGTTTTAAACATTTAAACAATACCAGCGTTGCGTACCAGAGCGCTACGGCTCTTCACCTTTGGCCTCGATCAAAGACAAGCACAGAAAAGAGAGAGAGAGAGAGAGAGAGAGAGAGAGAGAGAGAGAGAGAGACAGACAGACAGACAGACAGACAGACAGACAGAGACAAAGACACAGGGAGAGATGGAGAGAGGGAGAAAGATAGGAATGAGATTTTTCTTTTTTCTTTTTTAGAGCGGCATGTGTCACGTATCTTGTAAAATATTGAAGTATAGTTTAGTAAGAGTTTTAAGGCGCTCGCAACGACAAATGGCTAAGCTAATAAGAAGGACATTATAGTGTATGTTTCTCGCTTGAAGCATGGCACTGTGCTGAATACACAAACATGATAGGACAGAAGAAAAAAAAAGAAGAAAAAATAAGAAGGAAAAAAAAGAAAGAAAAGAAAACCCAAAACAAAGACAAAAACAGTAAACAACCCCCGAAAAAAATAACCCAAACAACTGCAAACCAAACCTCCCTGTTGCTATTCTGATACAGAAGAGCGATAACTCGCGATGACATGTAGTGTTTAGACATACTCTGGGCTTAGCACTCAACGTCCATGTGTGACAAGACACTGACCCTGATCGTGATCCATTCTTTGCTGTACTTTTTTTGGGGGTTTTGTTTGTTATTATAGTTTATTAAGTTTTAGTAAGCGTTTTACGGCACTTGCAACACAATCAGGTCATACAAGAGTCGAAGATCAGAGGTGTTACTACAGAGTAACGTGTAAAGAAAAGGAGGGATACGGTTGAAACATGTATGATTAGGGGGGAAAAGGGAGCAAGCCACACCACCCACCATCCTTTCTCCAGTTATTGGCTTCACTGGCCGAGTTGAGAGGTTAGTTGCAGCATATGAAAGGGCGACACAAAACGACACATTTCGCCAGGAACCGACTGGGACGACAGTTGAATAGTAGCAAAGACAGAAATGGCAGGCCACGCCACAACCCTCACTAAATCGCTTGCCCCAAAGAATGAGAGCGCGGGATTCAAGTTTATTGTTTTCATATTAGTTCACAGCATGGTTTGCTTCTGTTTTGTTAAGTCGGAATTGCGGAAGCTAAAAGTGCACGATGAAAAATCTGGAAGTAAAAACAGTCATTTACATTTTTGAAAGATCACTTTTAACATCTTGGGTACAAGACCAATGGACTTTAAAAAAATCAAGAATTCTGTGGGAACCAACGAGGAAGAACAAATTCTTCAAAATACTACATTAAAAACATTTTTTTCTGGTCTCTCCAAAGTCCGGCAACACTATTAGGATTCGATAGATGTTGTTAAGATAGAAGGAGAGTAAAAAAAAAAAAAAGTAACATACAGAAAGACACAAACAAAGAAGAGGGTCACTCACCTTCGCCATCTGTGCTTGTATGCCCTGCCCCTGAAGCGTCTGTACGGCCAACTCTGCTGCCTGCGGGTTCTCAAAGTCTACAAAACCATAGCCTGGGGAGAGAGACACGAGTATTAGTAAGTAGTCCCACTCCAACATGTACAGCATTTACGTAGAATGTAAGGTAACTTCAGTTTGTGGTTAACATAAGCACAATGACACAATAACGGTCATACAGTGCCAGGAAAAAGCAAACAGATAGATACAACAGAGGGGAAGTTTGGAGTTTGAGTAAGTAAAGAGAAGCACATCGACACAATACCGGCCATTTCCCGCTGGGAAAAAGTAAAAAGACAGACAGAATCCACAGAGGGAAAAATAAAGGAATAGGACCTACCAGTACTACCCTCCAACCACCCGCAGTAAAGTAACAATGACTACTATACCAAAATAAAACTGACACTGCATTGCAAAGAATACATCAATGAAAGAAACGAATTCGCGAGAGTGTTGTAGAAAACCTCCAATTCAGTGACGTTGAAGTATGCGAAGAACGGCAATCTTTGGTCTGCAGTTATTTTGGCCACAATGGCGAGATGGCCGGCGACTTCAAGATGAACACGAAAGGAAAATTTTCAGTTATATCCTCTTGTTTCAGAATCGTCTTGTGGTTGTCAAAGAAACATCCAACTTAATTCCATTCACGAACCACTCTGAAAACACCTCCAAGTCTACAGTTCAGTAATATGGGGTACCAAAAAGAATAAAGCGTCCAAAGAATAAGTGAGAAACCAACAGCTTCACAAAATCACAAAGAAAGAAATTCACGATTCACAGCCCTACTGCGACGCGTTTGAAGAAATTTACAAATGACTGATCAAAAATATGTATTTGAAAAAAAAGAATAAACGAAATTGACCAAAGGGCTCCAAAAAATACCCCAAACTTTTCAATAATTCCAATTATACACCGACGAACGAGTTTTCTACACACTCATCCTCGCGGCACTGAGGACAATCACCTAACAATACAGACACAGAAGTCCTTTCTAACTCCATCCACATGTGACAATCATAATCGTTGCGCTCTCTCGCTCGTTTTTATACCACAGCTGGTGAAAATGTAGATGGCCCCAACACCAGGAATGAATAAATTTGACCGCTGTGCGGAGCATCCGGCCTCAGTGTCTGTGACGATGTGTAACATAACCACGGGCGTCAAAAATCAATGGTATCTTTGTTGTTGTGGAAGAAACACACTACTAAAAACACAACAAAGTGATGGTGAGTGCACTGCGTCGTGGCAAATTTGAAAGACTGAACAACAACTTTATACCAGAGTCGAAAGAAGCTGGAGACATTGGCTAGGGCGGCTTAAACTGTGTAACAAACTTAATTTATGACAGGGAGGCAGCCTTCAATAGCAGAATAATGTTCGACTTTACCGTGGCCTTAGTTGGTTTGCTTCCACTATACCCCCCCCCCCCCCCACACACACACACAAACTACTACTTCCAAGGTACCGGTACCCAAACCTGAACTTTTTATAGACATGCTCAATTCAAAATATTTCCAGCGAGCGGGCCAGGTCGTACACACAGCACTCATCGACTTTCTGTAGCTACGTTATAAGCTAGACCTTGAGTGTACGTAAGTGTATTGGTTTCAAGCCCCTATTAATACTATGAGGTTATATAAGAGGAGCGACCTCCGAATTGAACTCTCGTATCTGATAGGATTGAGAACTCCACAAAACCACCAGAGTTTAAGAACGCCTAGTCTAGGATTCGAACCAGGGCTATCGAACCAGAACAAGATACATTGTACCAACTGAACTGAGCTAATGGAGCGCCCACGGAGCGTGACCCC
>NW_004797432.1:583882-585140 GCF_000002075.1 Aplysia californica | reverse complement strand
TAACACATCATACTGGTCACCACTGGACAACCTGACCGGCGCTTGGAAACAACGCACGGGAGACAAGCGGACACAGACGTCCATCGCTCGATATGCACACGCGCGCGCACACACACACACACACACACACACCCCCACACACACCCCCACACACACACACACACACACACACACACCGCGCGCGCTCTCGCGCACTCTAACCCGACATGTCAGATAAAAACATAAAACCTCGAAATGATAGGTCAACGAACAAAATAACCAGCCCAAAACATAGAAGACAAACAGACAAAATACACATTAAATCTATTTTAAAAACAACGGAAAAAAACAACAACCGAAAGACTAATAAAAAGTTGCGCAACATGGGGGAAAATCAACCCACATTCTGACCACAACAATGGCGAAAAGTGAACATTGCAGGCGCCTTACTTTTAAGAACGACATAATAGTCTTTGATATAATACACAACACACACACACACACATTCCACCCATCAACTTGAAGAGATCTCAAAACCCTTTCGTAAAAATCGGGGAAAGTAACCACAACATAATGATACTCAGCACAGAAGAAGTAACACGAGGGGAGAAAACACAAAAATTAGATCCAGAACTTCCAGCGAGAGACACCATCAGATATGACGAGTGGTATGTGCAGAATCGGACCTTTTCACGCAGACGTCCGCGGCCGTATATCCCAGGCAGGCGGGAATATCTCCTAGATTGTCCCAGCCCATCTTCCATCTTCTGTCCTCCTCAAAGTCCTCGGCCAGGCGTAACCTGGTTACTCTGCTGATTAGTTGGGTTTTTTCTCGTCCTTTACTTCTCGTCGGCACCGAAGACGAAATCTTCACTATTCTTTTCCCACAGCACTCGGGCTTCAAGGGTAAGATAAAGGCTAGGGAACTGGTGTAACTCCACCCAATGTCATCATGACTGGCCTCAACAACAGACTAATAATAAGAATGCGGTATGCCGGCTGCAGCAGGGACTGACTACTACGGAGAGCGGATAAAAACAAAGCAATGTGGGACACAGATCAAGCAACGACCCACGTCCCAATACCACGGCGAAGGCTACTAGTGTAGAAGACACTGGTCTACTACTACACCATCTCTCCGCGCTCTTCTGACTTTGAGGGTTCCCTATCTCCGACACAAACCTGATGTTATCGCAGATTCTCATGGCCCTATCAGCTCATTCACACTCGGGCGATATACTGGAGAGACGGTTTAATATCGTACGGCGCAGAGAAAAAC
>NW_004797432.1:581867-583525 GCF_000002075.1 Aplysia californica | reverse complement strand
CCAAACCAAACAAACAAAACAAAACTAAGTAGACATAACTTGTTGTGCGTAACCCCCAACACATCTGCGGTGGGACTTGAGCCAGGTGTCATATACACCCGTGTGCTGTGCAGTCACCGGCAGATGGTAACACCCCAGGCTCTGTTCCGGTGGTTGTGCACTTGCGGAAACGAACGACCATTTTCGGAAGACGAGAACACTAGCAGTAACGCCGAAGGAAATATGAGAGCAGGCCACACAACGGCACCCAAATAACTACCCGAAACTATTTCCCCGGAATAGGTACAAGAACACGGGGGCGCAAACAAGAAGGTCACTATCGGACTTAACTTCTTTTCTTTTGTAACTTCGGACATTTTCTTTAGTAACTTCGGACTTTACTTTCTTTCATAACCCGGTTGTTACCCTTTGGAATTAAAAACCAATATCAAAACTCACTCCATTACCAGTAGTATCACACACCTTGTAACACTATTTCAGACATCACAGATGTGTACCGTGGTAGGTAGCCACACCGTTTTCACACACCACGGTAAGCAATGCTACAATTGTGGAAGCTAGAGCCTAATAGGTCTAGTAAGAGCAGTCAGTGTAAATGCCCGACACCATTGAAAAGTAAACTGTTTGGTTAAGGAACGGGCCCTCACACAAGAGGCCAAGAGGACTGACTGGCCCGGCCTATTCTGAACTCGGCTGTCTGCCAGGCCGTCAAACACTCACTCTCAGGGTGACAGGTTCACACTCGTGTGCCTCGCTCACTCTCAGGGCTCACACACGACGCTCGCATCCTACAGGTCGTGACGTACATTGGACACTTTTATGCAAACGACCGTCCGGAGACCAGAGAGCGGTAGGGCCCCGTCTGCTGACAGTTATGACAGAGAAGACTGGCGGTGGGTGCGGATCAAACCCCGAGATGGAATACACTGATGAAGTAGGACATGGTGAGGCAGTGACTACCACGCACGCACGCAGGCACAGACGCACGCACGCATACACAGACAGACAGACAGACAGACAGACAGACAGACAGACAGACAGACAGACAGACAGACAGACAGACAGACAGACAGACAAGATAGATAGATAGAGAGAGAGAGTGCGAGAGATATAGATAGAGATAGAGAGGGAGGGGGTGGGGGCGCTATTCCTCAAAACGCTCACATGATTAAAATTATATTTCACTGCACAATTATATAATACCGACAAAACGGCTTACAGAATGGGTAAATCAGTTTTCTATCTGAGCTCCTGATAAAGATCCTTCTCCCCAAACCCCTCCCCAAAGCACAAGTTTTCACATATTAATAAGTACCACGGAGTTTGCAAAGAAGAGAGACAAAGTACGCGCTGCAAACATTGCCATACACTCCTACACAAATGATATGTTCGAGAAACTACAACCATCGACAGCAGAGGGCTGAGATATCTGTAAACTCATAGGGTCTTAAATTTCGAAATGCTTACATTATATTTTGGCAACAAATTACTGTGAGTAAGAACCTGAAACAATACTGGTTTTTAATCACGCGTTCTTTTCGCCCTACTACTTGCCATTGACTGAAATTTAGCCCGAAAGAAGTCCGCATTAATAATATATTTAGAACGAACTATTTATCTGGTTGGTACATAAACATTATATATTTGAATCTTTCAAA
>NW_004797432.1:580642-581767 GCF_000002075.1 Aplysia californica | reverse complement strand
CCCCCCTTTTTTTTTTTAAATCCACTGAAGTGCACACCCTTTCAATTCACAGTCATCCCTGGAATTGCACCAAATCTCCAGACATCTATTCTGATAGTACTAGATTTTTCCCCCGTGACGTAAATGAGTGCACTTGATGCATAATTTGCGACAGGTGCAAATGTCAATCGCCACATCGGGATTCATTATGTATTCGCTGACTAATATTTGTACAGGCCTATACTTTGAGTATGTGTGTTCGTAATGCGCGTTGAGTGTGGATATCAAAATGCTCTCTGTGAGTGTGTGTGTGTGTGTGTGTTTGTGTGTTGTGTGTGTGCTTGTGTGTCAGTGCGCGTCTGTTTGTTTGCTTGAGTAGTTGTTTTACGTCACATTCGACTCAGTTTTGGTTATTGTGCGTGTCTGTGTGAGACAGTGAGTGGTGGAGAGCGAAAGCCAACACACAGGTGTGTAAATGGACGTGATCAAGGTCTCTGTAAGCACAGGTGTTTGTGTGTGTACATGTATTTTGTATATGTGAGTGCGTGTGTGTACGTGAGTGAGCATTGCGTGCCTGTGTTTGTATGTGAGTGAGGGTAAGAGAGCGTATACGCGAGTGTGTTTGTGTGTGAGTGAGCATATTATGTGTGCGTATGTTTGTGTTTGAGTGAGCGTACGCGTGTGCGTGCGGGTTTGTTTGTGAGTGAGCACATGTGCGCATGCACGTGCTCGTGTGCGGAAGTAAATACATAACTCGCTGAGAGACGTGAAAGCACACCCAAGGTGTTTATTTGACCGAGCAACACGACACGGTATGTCTGACAGTAGTGAGCAATAAGTCCATCAGTGTCTCTTCGACTGCATCACAGTTTGTCGCAAAACTCACTAGAAACGCAGCATAGTCGACCCTGTGGTTGGATGGTGCTCTGGTGTGGTTTGCTTCTTCTTTCCTATCAAACATATATTCGTCCTTATCTCCCCTTCTTCATTTTTATGCTTGTTACTCTCTTGTAACAACTCTAATCTTGTGGCGTTCAAATGACCTAATTAATGCAGTTGCGAGCGGCGTAAAATTTCTACTAAAACAAAAACAGAACCTGCTCTGGCGGCCACCTGTATAAGACAATCATCAGTACAAATGGCCAC
>NW_004797432.1:578627-580542 GCF_000002075.1 Aplysia californica | reverse complement strand
GGGGGGGAGCTCATTAATCCTTCCCTCCTCCGAAAGCGACGTACGCACAAATGAGCATACAGATAAAGAAGGGTCGGTCTCGCGGCTTCCCCGGTCTCTCCTGTGCCCCCCTGTCTCCTCCATCCACGAACAACGACGACCCCCAAAACTCCACAATATGTCCACTGACTGTCCAACCACTGGACACAAACGTGATTACGTCACATCTCACGCAGGCCCGACTTTCTTGTGTGGGTTACGTCATTTTCGCCCGCCCATGAGTCGCCCCCCATCCCCCCAGGGACCCACAATCCCTCCTTCCTCCCCATTCTTTCTCCCCAGGGCGACACGGTACGCGATTCTGAGTGATTTTTAATCAGAGGCTCCGAAAGTCTGGGTTTCTTTCATGAGGGTAACACTTCAAGTGTGGTGGCCGAACGGACTAATCGGTGTACGCCTGCTTTGAATCCTGTGATCTTGAACGAGGGGGACACCGGAAGGGGGCGGGCTGTTCGGCTGATTTGTAATGGCGAGATGGCATGATCAGAGTTGTTATGGAGAGAGCTCGATTGTCATCACGCTCTGTCGTCAACACAGAAATTATCGAGGGGCTATTGTGCTCGTGTGTCGTAATCCGCCAAAAAAAAAAATCAAAAAAATCCGGAGGTCTGTGATTTAACCGCGGGTGGGGGTTTGACACACACACACACACACACACACACACACACACACACACACACACACACACAAACACACACACAGAACTCAAACAAGCAAACAAGAGTACTATTTAAAATTCAGGTCAAAGAATATGTGCAGTACGAATCAGGAATGAATGAAAGAACTGAAGAAAGAAGAAAAGAATGAATGAATGAATATATTTAAAAAAAAAACCAAGGTTAGGAGATGGAAAACGTAAAAAAAAGTAGGTAGCTTCTCGGTTTTATGCTAATACGTATCTCTATGATTGAACGGGCGATATTGACTTTATGTTCGGGTGGGGTTGGGGGAGGGGTGGGATATTTATCAAACCGAGGTCTTCCAAGGAAGCCTCACCACTTGGTCAACACGGAGAAAGGGCTCACGTAGGGAGGGGAGGGGGTGGGGGTAAGGGTGGCGGTCAAGGGCGATATCTCCTTCACAGATGCTTGTTTGAAGGTACCGCCGTCGTGTAGTTTATTCTTTAAGGGTTTTTTTTCTTCAAATTTAGTTTCAAATGGGTAACGGGGAAAGATCAGAGAAACGTAGCCTTTTTAAGAGCATCCGAGCAAAAGAATGAATGGAGTGCCATGATCGCTGATGTCTGTCGCAGATCTGGCACTGGATGGGATGATGATGAGTTTCAGAGAAAGAGTTCTACGGCACTTGCAATCTAATGAGTGCCGAAGATTAGAGGGGTTACAAGAGACTAACAAACATGAAAAAGAAGGAGACATCAGGGCGATAAGATTTTTCTATAGGACAGGAGCAGCAAACTACACCAAAGCACCCACAGACTATCCACTAGCGTAGTAGTTTATCTCAGCTCTACAAATACACCCTGTATATACCCCTATCTCCCTCTCACCTCACCCATCCCCCTCACACACACATACACACACACACAAACACGCACACACGCCCCCCCCCCCTCAAACGCATGGGGTACCTGCCTGTTCACGACCTAAGAAATGCGTCCTGTTATCTGAGAGACGTATGTACATAGAGTGACGGGTTTGAGATACAACAAATCTGTCGTCGTGTGTGATTTGTGACGTTTCCGTGACGAAACTGCCAGGTCGTAGGCACGGAGAGGACGAGCGAGCGAAGAAGACAGATAGAGACTAGTCGAAGGAAAGACATGAAGAAAGATAGAGAGAGTGGCAAACAGGAGGAGAGAGAGAGAGAGAGAGAGAGAGAGAGAGAGAGAGAGAGAGAGAGAGAGAGAGAGAGGAAG
>NW_004797432.1:577280-578527 GCF_000002075.1 Aplysia californica | reverse complement strand
CTTTGAGTTTTTCAAAATCATAACACTGTAAGGCGTCCACCTGTCTAAGACGGCCACTTTCATCCTGAGCAATGAGCGGTCGCCTTAGAAAATTTCGGCTGTATTTCAATTGGTCCGAAAGCATTTGAGCTATTTGTGTTCAAACATTTGTCCATAAATCAACGGAAAAGTGTATAGACTAGTAATAACATTTTAAAAAACCTTCGCACACTCCTGTCAAACTTTTCAAAAGGACTCCGGAACTTCCCTGTCAAAATAGTAAATAGCCACCCGGTCAAGTTAACGAAGCCACTGCAAACGTCTCAGACCTCATACGATAGCGATCTCACACATATTCAGGGCAAATCGGTTTCCTTACATATAAATGGAGCCTGTCAGAAATATGAATAATCCGTCCACGTTGTATAGATCGAGTGGTCACGAGCGTTCTCTATCCACAGACGCCCACTCCAAGTTCGAAACAGAGCAGCACAATTCGTTTTTACAACAAACAGTAACAATAATACTATCTCGATCAATCCTCAAGCCCGGGAGAGAAAGGAGCTTTTTGAGTAAGTCCGCTAGACCCGAGCGGGTCTGACAATGTAGAAGAGCGACGGTCCTTGCAGTCATGGGTCTCTTGGCCTTTGATACGAGAGACAGCGACGTAGTACCAACGTTCTCAATCAATATCAGTGAGAAAAAATAACAAAGGAGACAATACGGCTGGTGACTCACCTTTGCATTTGTTTGTAGTTTGATCTATTATGGCTTTTGTTGAGGTGATTTTTCCGAATCTGTGAACAATGAAAGAAAAGAATTCTTTGTGATCTGGGAAATCTTTGAGATAAGGGGAAACAACGAAAGGCCTACTGGATGTTTTCCGCAAGTGTCATGGGTGCGTGCAGGGGAGGACTTATACATATACACAAACGCATAAATTATATAAATACACATACTACATATTATATAAACGTAGATGCTGAGTTGGCCCTGTCTATCAATCTATGGGTGCTGTAAGTGTCAACATGTGCAATGCTTATGGCTGCCTGCCAGTTCGCTCTAGTGTTCAGTTCTAGCTTGGAGCCACTGACCACTATATATCGCACTAGAAACAGGCAATGAATGAAACACGAGACAACACAGGGTAAGGAGAGGCGTACGACCTCCACCCACGCCACTCCATCCACAGGTGCACAGTTTGCAATTTGATGGGAAGACAATGAGGGCACAGGTGCTATTTTTACCTCTCCCTCCCTCCCCCCTCC
>NW_004797432.1:575538-577180 GCF_000002075.1 Aplysia californica | reverse complement strand
GGGGGGAGAGAAGTATTCACGTCGTACACAATGAGGTCATTAGGTTAAAACGGGAATAAACATTCACAGGAACGCATTCGCACGCTGACGTCAATGGGCTAAGGGCAAGGAATCTCGTTTTGACGTATATAACTTGTCAAGTGTGTGTACTTTCGTCTCATGTCTTATCCAGTCTGTCTGTTTGTCTGTCTGTTTGTATAACTCAGTCCACTCGTAGACATTCATTCTATGCCGACGCCAAACTGTTGACTGTTATCATCAGGTTCCGACTAGTCTAGTAAAATGTGCAAGGGATCAGATTTCTGTGAGTGTGGGTGTGGAGTCGGTCAAATTCCTTCTTCACTACAGGATAGTGAACGGGCTAGGTCAGAGGTCACACGGTAAAGCCCCGCCCCTCTCATGATTCCTTTCCTCCCCTCCCCCCTCCCCCTACCGTGGAACGCGAATGCCTCCTCAGCCACCACCAGTGAGGTGTAGCGTAGCGTACGGATCAGGAGAGGAAAGGAAGGCGGGGGGAGGGGGTGGACACATCACACATACGCACACACGCGCGTAGGCCCCGTGTATACGCGTACGTGTGTGTGCGTGCGTGCGTGTGTGTGTGCTCTGCTGTGACACATCCGTCCTTTTAACCCGACACAGCATGCGAACTCACTCGCCACAACCTGTTCATCGCTTGGGTACTACTCCAAATGAGGCGCACGCGAAATATGAAGTGAAATGCGAGTTGTTAAGTGGGAGAAATCGAGGAAAATGTTCACATGTGTGCAGAGCTCGCCCCCTTTCCCCGCCCCTGCTGCTGCCTCCTATTCCTACCTCCCCTGGCAAGGCGAAACTCGCACGGCGTAAACTTCTATTTGGAGACTCGGGCGACAACTTTCGCTTGACGGCTCCTCCCCCGCTCCCACCCACGTTGCAAAAGTTTCAGGTCCACTTTGAATCAAAGAGCAACACGAATGCAGGGAAACCACCACCCATTTAGGGTTTCGGGAAAAAAAAGGGTGAAAAACAGGATTTGGAGCAATAGGAAAGAATAACCAAACAGATAAAAAAAAAAAATTCCTAACCCCAAGAATAAAAGAAAAAAAAATCTCAAATCCAATCTTCCACTGAGTTGTCATGCAGAATAGGGTCAAGTCAATCTGACGGCTGTCGCCAACCCAGTGTGTCGCTGCCAGACCCCCTCCCCCCTTCCCAAACCCCAAATCACGCATTGTCCGGCAACGGCACAAGGTCAGAGTTTTCCGGCACTTGCAACACAATTAAGTCTTGTTTGTTTAAGTAAAAAGAAGCACATCGACACAGTAATGCTGAGAAAAAGTAAGACAGACAGAAGAAAACAGAGGGGTAAGTAAAGAAGCCGGACCTACCAGTGACGCCCTCAAAACACCCACACAATTAGGTCGTTAAGAGTGTCGAAGAATAGATGTGTTACAAGATAGTGACATACAAACAAAAGAAGAATGAAAGATAAGGACGATAGATATATTATATCATGTTTGATCGGAAAGACGGAGCAAACCAGAGCATTCGCCATCCAGCCACACATCGTGTACTTCCCCTCTTTCTTTTCACATCCACCCGTACCTAGCCGGACCATCGATCTGTCTGCAGAGACCGACCGGGTGCCATCCCCACCCCC
>NW_004797432.1:571643-572953 GCF_000002075.1 Aplysia californica | reverse complement strand
CTCTCTCTCTCTCTCTCTCACACTCTGGAATCGCCCCCACTCCCCTATCCCCAACTCTGGGCTAGTAGTAGTTCCAGCCCTCACCAGCCTTCAGGGACCGCCGTGTCTAGCACTGGCCAGAACAAATCCCGAGGACAAACAAATCTGTCGGGAGTCCGGGCCCTGCCTGTCCAGCCGTGGCACGCCACTGGCAGAGTCCTCTGTTTGCTCTGCCACTGACCTCCTGCAGTAGGACACGATCGTACTGACCTCGCACGGCTACTGACCGTTGATCACCCAGGAAAAAAATGTATTGTTGTGGTAGAAATTTTTAGTTTTACGCAACACTTACCACAAGACTTCGCGACGGATCACGAGGCAAACCCCTGTCAGGATTCCTGGTGCATGGAATACTTTCACTTCAGAGAAGACGGGAACAAACCTTACGAAACTAAATCTTTGACCCTCCATATCTAGCTTTTGGGTAAAGAGAACCCCACCTTCACGTTAACAGCCGCTGTGTGTTAGGAAAAAGCATGACATAGACATGACCAATAACTGGAGAATTAAGGACCTTCAGTGGGAGAGGCTGTAAGACGAGAGTTTCTCAGGTGGGCAGAGACTTTTAAGGAGGCAAAAAATTGGCGCTTGCTAGGCCACGTTCATCTCTGAAATGACACAGCTAAATAGGACATTCGTCTAAAGCGCTTTTCCTCAGGACACAACGTCGGATCGAGATAGATCTAGGGCTCGAACCCCCGAACCCGCAATCTCAAGATTACAGACATAGTGGCCTAACCACTAGGCTACCGACACCACACTGCACAGAGTGTTGAGGTGTAAAACGTGAACTGCACGTTGGGACCGTCTAGCGGTGGAGAGTGGACAATCAAATCCGGTGTTGTTATCCGCATAATGTTACATCGTCAGATCCCACAGTCTTGATAATGTGTTGAGTATCTTTACAAAGCTGTGCTTAAACTTGACAGTAAAACGATCAAAGTGAGAGTGCTTTGGGACTGAGTCACGGTAGAGCGAAGAAGAATACAACGTGTATAGGATTAGGCTAAAAAGGCTAGGGGCGGAGGGTGGGGGGGTTCCCAATGGGAGTAGGATACGTAAGAGCGTGTGTGTATGCATGTTTGGGTGTGTTAACGTCATCTTTATGTTCGTAAACCGAAAGAAGACGGTACAATGAACAGTCACGGACTTCGCACAGCGAACAGACTCCACCCAGAGACTGAAGGCGAATTCACAGTGTAAACAGGTGAATGTGACCCTTCGAAGAGGGAGAAAGGGAGAGAGAGAGAGAGAGAGAGAGAGAGAGAGAT
>NW_004797432.1:568734-571471 GCF_000002075.1 Aplysia californica | reverse complement strand
GGGGGGGTAGTTCTCTCCTTTGATTAACACCTTTCCAACGATCTGGTTCTTCAAACTATTCTATTAATCAGCACAGTAGAACAATACTTTACACTTGAACTACAATGATATAAGCTACAAGCCACATTTCGCCAAGAAAGCAGGACAACCATAGTAACACTGAACAAAAGTAAACTACAACAGCCACCGTCTGAAGTAACAAGTCGGCTGAATTATTATTGTAACAAAACGAGGGAACTAAAATAGTTACACCACGTACAATGGTCATATCCGCCGACCTAGGCTATCTTAGTACAAACAAAAATGCCGCTTAAACTTAAAGCACCGCAGGAACCGATGAGATGCACACATCAAGGTCACACAACTTACACGCAACTCTACCGTCTTAGTTTACGTTTCGTATTTAACACGTCGTCCAGTGACGCACGCACTTCAACAGTCTGTCAGGAACTAGATATATCTGACACATTCGGCAAATATAGATCTAGCCCCAGGCCCAGGCGTAGACGATATTATATATATACACAGTGACGGTATGTTGAAAAAAGACATAAACTGAAATGCGAAAAGTTAGTCTACATCGAAAGAGTTGGCCTGGTTGTTTGTTTGAGTAAACAAAAGCTCATCGACACAATAACGGTCATTTTGTGCTGGGGAAAAAGTATGACAGACCGACAGATAGAACAAACAGGAGGTCTTGGGTTGACGGCATCATCAAACACACAGAGGTAACTGTGACGTTTCCAGGTCCGGAACGCGTCTAAAATCTTTCTGAACAGCACACATGTACTATGACCTATGTATGACAAGCGATTCTGGTTATTATCAGTTGAAGACGCAATCCTGTGACGCACACAGGCAAAGGCACACTTAGCTACACTCGTGTCGATTAAAAACCAACTAAAAACACATAGAGGTATTTCATTCCAGATGTCTTTGATGCACATTCATTTCGACACTAGGACTTTGCTGATTTAAAAATCACGATTCTACCATGGTATTTCATTCTGTTATTGTAGGCTTTAATGGCTGACTTTTCTTAAAATATCAGGTCAGATATCCGTGGCCAATGAGCCATCAACTGAAGAAAAAAAAAACTCGACTATTATTATATTTGATAGAGAACAACGTGAGAGTGGAAAGGAAAATATTAGCATGGATTTTCATATTCATTTGCTCATAGAGACATAACATCGGACACATTGGCGTATACTCACTAACATAGACATCAACGTGTACATCAACATTATGAATTATAAAGAACGCCTACTGTTCGCACAGCTGTTTGCACTTCGGTTCTCCAGTCTGGTCAGCTTTTTAACAGGATCAAAGGCCTTCTCCAAATATTTATAACCTCCTAGGTGGACAGGATGAAAATATTTCAGAAGACTGCTTTTCTGCTGAAAGTACCGGTATGTTACCCACGCGGGATGACAACATAGCAAGTGGAGACATAACTTTACGTCCGACGTGACCATGTGATATCGCTCGAAGGAGGATTATCACAAACAAGGATACGACAATCACACACACACACACGGCTGGCCAACAGGGATGCCGAAATCAAGAAAAGCGTTCAGGCTGGTTTCCGGTGTGTTCATTACCCAATACCCGAAATCTTGACACACCTCCCAAAATCTTGACCAACCTCTAATAATAATAACAACTGTCTAACAGCGATCAATGCATCCGCAGAGAAGAATATTTCTCAGGCGAAATAGAAGAATTAACATTTTAGATGACCTGTGGATTCTGCAATGGCCAATGAGACCAATTCTGGTAGAGAAAAGTTTGCCACATTTTGAGGATTCAAAAGCTCTATTTCCACCCAAATAAGCCCGCGGTCATTCACATGGAGAAAAGTGTGGGTGTGTATTGGAGCAGCTGTGAGACTCTTACCGCAATGATTGGCATCATGACGTGTTCCTTGACCCGGTCCGCTCTTATAAAAAGGGTCCTTCACTCCAGTGGCTACTCGTGGATGACCTAAATTCCTTCACAATAATCGCGCGCGTACACCTGGAGGGGAAGCAGAACTGCCCACTGAGCGCCTCCCAGTCACAAAATACAGGTGAGAAAACTGCCTTCGGCCTGTCAAACTCTACGACACAGCTGTCCACGCAGGATGTCAACAAAGAATTATGCAATTAGATCACGTGTGTGCACTCTCAATAAAAACAAAAATATCAACAACACACCTTCTGAGGTGAGCCAATGAATGGACGGCTTTGGAAAAAAAATCAAAAAGCAAAGTTTTACGCTTACATTCACAAGAAAAAAACCAACTGGCTGCAGTTATTTCAACAACATAGAAACGGCTCACAATATTTCAGTACCGTTGCGAACAATAAACTTAAAATCGAAAAAAAAAAGGGTTTCCCCCTTTACGCTAATCTCCGAAGTAATCGAAGTTAAACTTCTCCCTTCTACCAACTCACTGCATACCACAGGTCAAGAGTCTAAATACCTGTACACTACGTAGGTAAAATCTGGCTATATATTCCCTCTACATCACACACGAAGTACGAAGTGGGCGTCCACACAACACACGCACACACACTGACCACACCGACAGAACTAACTGGTCACTGGGAGAGTTGGGGGGAGGAGAGAGACCACTGCCCGTCCCGGATACCTGTCCACCAGAGTCTCCCACGTAAGGGGCCGCTCAGAGGCCTTTCCGAATGAACGAGCAGGACCCATGGGGGCCCGTCTGTGTGTGGTAGGGGAACCCGGG
>NW_004797432.1:565940-568071 GCF_000002075.1 Aplysia californica | reverse complement strand
CGCACACACACACACACACACACACACACACACACACACTACTAATCACAAATCACAAAAATCCTCAATCACTATCAGACAACAGCCTGTCACTACATCGCCATTCATAATAAATGATAATAGTTACACATTCACATGTCGGAAAGAGCCATTACAATTAATGCTGCCTCTTGCACATCACGCACATTAAGGGCCTTGATTAATTTTCTTTTATCTTTTTTCTTTTAAAAGAAACCACGCAGTACTTGGCCCATTTTCTCTACATCAATTACTACTAGCCTATCGTGTCATTGCACAGACAGATAAAACATGTTTTTAGTTTTTAATCAAAGAGCGTACTTTACATAATTATGTTCCTATCATGAATCCCAAGATCTATATGCACCCTGTTGCTCCTTCTCTATATTTTATAGCTTTTCATCTCTTAACACCCCCCCCCCCCCCCTTCCCTTTTTTCCGAGCTCGGACAAGTTACAGTAGTCGAGCGAAACTACTTTAAAAAATGCCCTAGCGTAGGGGAAAAAAGAATTAATTTGAGTTTGAGTAGAGAAGCACATCGACACAAGTATGGTCATTTAGCCTACTAACTAGTGCTGGGGAAAATTAAGACAGACAAATAGACAGACAGACTGACAGACAAACACAACAGAGGGAAAGTAAAGAAGCGGAAGTTCTATTAGATCTAGATCTAGTCTAGTGGCGCCCTCCAACCATCCACAAGAACTCTAAGAAGAGAAGCATTATTGAGCATTACAATACAATTTTATAACAGTAACAGACCCAGCTTTGGGCTCTGACTGTTTTGAAGGCTTTAATAAGGTTAATAAGTGTTGTGCGGCACTTGCAACACAATTAAGTCACGTGAATGCCCAAGATTATGTGTTACAAAAGAATAACAAACAAAAAAGTAGAAGAGACAATGACGATGGAAGCCAATGACGATAAATAGATGTTTGATAGGAAAGAAAATCCAAACCAAACCAGAGCACCAGCCAACCACCCACTTTCTTAAAAGCTGGATGGATGAGGAACACAACAGACAACTCTGTGCACAACCAACTTACGTGAGCGGTGACCGGAAAGCACACCTTAGCGTGAGTAGATCTACGTTTACGAGTGTATCCCGAGAGAGATCTTGTCAGTGTGAGTACTTGTGTGCAATAAACATCATCCCAACACCACTAGAAAGAACAAGCACACACAGAACTAGATCTAGAGTCTAGATCTACACCAATGGCAATATATCGGTAATACATGTACTGCCAACGCCAACAGGGTAGCTAGCCTACTACTGCACTGTCTGTACTCTACAGTCATGTATTGTACACACGAGCGTTACTTTCTACTTTCTGCCAAAACACTTGGGACCTCCGACTCTGGGAGCACACAAACACACACACATACACACATGCACACACGTAGAGATGGTTGCATGCACACAAGACGTCCAGTGTGTGTTGTTCGTTCGTTGGTATGGTAGTACAAGTAGTTAGCAGTAACTAAGCCCCGGACCACGGACACAAGACGCGTTCGTTGTAGTGCAGTGATGGTAGTAGTGGTCCGAGTGTTTCTTACGTTCGGTCTGAGGGGTGTGGTGTATGTGTGCATAGGGGAAGAGGGTGGTCGGTTGGTGTGCACACAGAAACAGAGGAAAAGGAGGGGGGAGGTGGGGAGGGGGAGCGTCGTGGCGATGTAAGATGCAGGTCAGGGCTACATAACGTTACCATGTTACCATGTGAACTCGCCCTTCTCGCGGGTGAGATCAATCAAAGTGCTAAACTTCACTGCTACGGGGTCGTAACCCACGGTGGAAGGGGCCGGAGAATTGATTTCGCTTTCCGTACGCACTCGTTAAAATCAAAGCCTGCGGAGATCTAAATGCCCTTGCCAGGCGACTGCACTACACCTAATGCTTATTATTACAATGTACAATGTATATTACAGCTTCGTTTGATCATGGCGGGGAAAGATGATTGCCGATTGCAGGGATGGGAAGACAGAGAGATGCTGTCTGGCCAACATTGACATCACCAATACTGTCTCATAATAATAAGTACTGCGTGAAGGACGTTATTTTGCTAAATTATTTAGTACATATTTTATGGTCATTACAAAATGGGCTCTGCTTACG
>NW_004797432.1:562221-565036 GCF_000002075.1 Aplysia californica | reverse complement strand
GGGGAAAGTACACTAATAGCACTCGAGAAAGTAACACCAACGCCACCACACTATGTGTCACGCTGAAAAAGAGCGTTTAAATACCACAGCCACAATACTCTGATAAAGACGGGGCTACGGCTAAAAAGCCAAGTCTTTTCCACCGGGACAGACACAGAGACAGAGACAGACAGAAAGAGGGTGTTGCAGTTTGCAGCAGAGCCAGCTAGCTAGACGAGCGGAGTCGCTGTTGGGGATATATAGGGAAAAACTGCGGTCCAGGTGCGGGATTACACGTGTGTGTAAATCTGGTTTAAAGCGCAGACCAGGCAGTGGCATCAAAGCGCGCGAGATCAGAAAGGGCGAGGGACAAGTGTCGTAGTTAGTTTGTCGCTTCTTCTTCTCCCCCCTCCCCCTGGCACGGGTCGGTCAAGAAGGAGAGACGAGACGTCTCGGGACAGGACCCGAATCTCGCCAAACGTATACCTCCCTTCTGTCTCGTTCTGTCATTCCTAGAAATTCTCGTTCCTCTACGACCGTTTTCTTCTTCCCTCCAGCCCTCATCCCTTAGTCTCTGAAGCCCCAACTGGTGTTGGTATGAGCACAATGTTCGGTTTTGTTCACAGCTGTGTCTCCCGTCTTCTCCCCCCTTCATTTCTCTGAGACTGGCGACAAGCGCACCCAGACCCTGACCGAATTATTACTATCGCCTTTTCTTTAGAGGGCGCGCCGGCAGCGAGCGAAAACTGCAAGTGTCTACAAGTATGCGGACAATTTACGATGTGTTTGAAAATCTTATCTGTCTTCATAAAGAGTTTACTGGGGCATGCACAAAAGCTGGGCAAAAGCAAGGCTGGAGAGAAGGGCTGGATTTTTTTTTTGGAGGGGGGGGGGGGGGTTAAGAGGCGGCCGTGGTGGAAGCGAGAGGGAGGAGGGAGGGGGGGGGGGGGGGGGAGTCGTGTCGCTGTCGCCCGGGCTGAATAGTGGGACCATTCATGCGTAAATCCCGTGCAAATGGGTGGTGAGAGGGGGAGGTTTGCAAGTAAAAGAGGAGGACAAGACAGACAATCAGACATACATTATATTTTTGTACTATCGGAACAGACTGAGCTGTCCGGGCAATCAGCAACCCGTCCAACAGTTTTTGTTTTGTTTCTTTGTCTGTTATCTCCATGACCACGACAACGGCATTCCTACCCTCTCCCCACTCCACAAAACAACATTATCTTTCAAACGTCCTTGTTTCCTCGAGCATCCTTCAGGGGCGACAACCTCAAACCAAAGGGGGGGACTTCAGGGAGTAACCAGCCACCCACCAGCCTCACACCTGCGCGACTAACACGCATTTAAACTGCACGTTTCCTATGTTCACGGTGGCGAAAAGCACGAGAACTTTCTTTTCCCATTCCCATACACACCACTGCAATATTGTGAAAAGAATGCATGCATGTTAAAGCTCACAAACAAACACGCACGAAGACAGATGGGCACTTTCGTCCCATTTTCTTCATCAAGACCAGCTCTACTACCCTCGGTACCCCAAACTCAAAACACCGGATTGGTGCTGGTGCTACAATCGTAGCCTCGTCCCGCAGCGCACATGGCATTTATTCTTCTTCTTGCTATGAAAAAGCAGTCTCGCCTATCTAGTGGTATTGTTATCAACTCCGGGCAGAAGGGTCGTGTAACGCTTGGAAGCTCCACAAACTCTCTCAAGGCGAGGTCTTGGGACAGAATGTGCCATGAATGTCTGCGACGTATGAATGTCTCTATCTCTACCCCCCCCCCCCCCCCCCACCCCTTTCTTTCTTTTTCCCAAGCGTCCTTAAAGAACGCTCAAACCGGAGAGAGATAAGGGGGCAGAATTACACTTGAAACCGTACACCAGAATCCATCATAAAAATTTATATCTGGGACGAAAGGGTTTTGATAATAAAATGCTAGACCTAACGATCTACTTTATTTTGGCGTTCCTCCAAAATACAGAGCTGCAATAAAATAATTTTTTTTTTAAAAATCGTTTCATTTCTTAATTCCCGGCCTTGACACCCCCTCTCTCACACATACAGTACGTAGTTTCATTTTAGTAAGAGTTTCACGGTACTTACAACACATATAGGTCATGTAAGAGCCAAAGATTTCAGGTGTTACAAGAGAGTAATATAATAGAAAAGAAGGAGGAGAGGTTAGGACAGCTGAATTGATGTTTGATAGGAGAGAAGGAGCAAACCACACTAAAGCGCCAGCCAACTACCAATACACTGTGAACAGGTTTTGCAAAGTTTGTTGAGTACAGGTCACTGTCTTTTTTTTTTTAGTAGAGGTTTTACGGCGCTCGCAACTGCATAAGGTCATAATGAGCGCCACAAAACTGGAGGTGTTACAAGAGAGCAACACACGTAAAAAAGAAAGAAGGGGAGATAAGGACGATAGATGTTTGATAGGAAAGAAGGAGCAAACCACACCAGAGCACCCGCCAACCACCCACTTGCTGGAAAAAAGAAAGACAGACAAAAACAACAGAGGGAAAGTAAAACTTAGGACCTACCAGTGGTGCCCTCCAACTAGATATCTACCCGCACTCCAAAACCCTAACATAACTCTAGCAGAATAATATAATGTCTTATCCCGCTCGTCACAGGACGCGTGTTGTGAGACAGAGGACATATTATATCACCGTCAGTGTCAACTGGGCATCACGTGACAGTGTCTTTTGCGAAGACTTCCTGATTACCTGCTGCTCCCCCGCCTCTTTTTCCCTTCTCTCTCTCTCTCTCTCTCTCTCTCTCTCTCTCTCTCTCTCTCTCTCTCTCTCTCTCTCTCTCTCTCGTACTCG
>NW_004797432.1:559778-561374 GCF_000002075.1 Aplysia californica | reverse complement strand
TGTGTGTGTGTGTGCGCGTGCGTCCGTGCGCGCGCGTTACATATGAGTATGCAAATGTGTGTTTGTGTCTATTACGTACGAGTATACGTTTGTGTGTGCATGCATATTACATGCATCCGTGTGTGTGCGGGCGAAAGCGTGTAGTAAGACAAGTTACCTGGGATAATCCCACAGGTAGAAACAGCGAGAACAGGTATGTAAGAAAAGAAAACTATTAGGGTCCAGGCCGGAGTGTCGGTAAAAATGTATCCCAGCGGATTTATGGCTCTCTAGTTTTATCTAAAACAAGCCACAGGGGAGCAGAGCATGCCTTGTGGGACGACATGACTACAGCAATCATCTTCGTTTGCGACACAGCGGGTTGCTCATTTCGGCCCCATTTTCTTCCCTCAAAGTTTTGGATCTAGCTCATCATAGCAAAGCCGTCGGCGCTCTTTGGGCTATAATAATATGCTCTTCTCCAAACAAGATAAAAGGGTGTACTGAAGTGTAACTTCCTCCTCACCGGGTCGGGATTCTCTCTCTCTCTCTCTCTCTCTCTCTCTCTCTCTCTTCCCCACAGATTGCTCCCAAACATAACAAACGCACTTTAAAAAAATTACCCAGTACCTAGACAGTCAGAGAATGTATAAGAACGTATAGCCCAGTACTCATATTTTCCTCGTTCTTCTGTGTGGGTTTATACATGCATGCTTACAGCTTCGAGAAGTTGAGTACGATGGATAAGATGAATTTACTTGTGTGTGTGTGTGTGTGTGTGTGTGTGTGTGTGTGTGTGTGTGAGAGAGAGAGAGAGAGAGAGAGAGAGAGGGGGACGGGTATGACTTTAAAAAAAACCAACGATACAGTATTTTAAAAAAATACAGGACATAAGAATATATACAAATGGAAAAGACTTTAACATGGTATTACAAATCCCAATTGTACAAATGTCAAATGGGGGTAGACGGACAATGTATATTGGGTTTTTTTTTGGTTGGGGGGGGATAGGAATATTTACAGGATTACTTAGGTTCTATTAATATGATTCCTTAAATACATGGGTATATAATCAAACTCTCTCACGTATACGTATTCAGACACGGATAGGACACAGAAGAAGAAATGGGTAGGCAAACAGGCAGATAAAACACACTAAGGGAATAAAACAAACTCAGTGTGCGCATAGCATAGACCATCTCTTCCCAAACCAGCGCTATTTAAATCATCTCTTTTCGTTTGTCTTTTTCTTTTTCCTTTTTTTTTTCAACCACAAACGTAGCCAAGGCAATTCCCGGTTCACTTCTGAGAGGGTGTCATTCAAAATGAGACGAATGTTTCTTGTAATCTCGCCGGTGTAGACAGAGAGGTGAGGGGCAGGGAGAGAACGTGTGCCCTGGCATGAGCTTGCATCTGTTATGATGCACGTGTCTCTGATCTGAACTGGGGGAAAGTACAGGGATAGAAATAGAAGTGAGAAAGAGAGATAGGCAGGAAGATAGAGAGAGAAAGAGAGAGACAAATAAAAAGAGCTGAAAAAAGTAATAGGGGGGAGGGGGAAGAGAGACAAAGAGAGAAAGAGAGAACAGAGAGAGAGAGAGAGAGAGAGAGAGAGAG
>NW_004797432.1:557180-558371 GCF_000002075.1 Aplysia californica | reverse complement strand
TGTGTGTGTGTATGAGTGTGTATAAATGCGCGTGTGAGAGTGTATGAGTGTGTGTTTGTATGCGTGTGTGCGCGTGTGGGTGTGAGCGTATGTGTGTGCGTGTACGTGCGCCCTTATGTGTGTGTACATGTATGTGTGTGCGTTCGTGAGTGTGTGAGTGAGTGCGCGTGCGTATATACGTGTGTGTCAGTGTGTGTGTGTGAGTGCGCGTGCGTATATTGTGTGTCTGTACGAGTGTATGAATGCGCGTGCGTGTACGTGTGTGTGTCTGTGTGTGTGTCTGTGTGTGTGTGTCTGTGTGTATGTATGTGTGTATGTGAGTGAGTGTCTGTGTGCGTGTGACGTTGCGAGAGGCCATGATGACGTGCCCAGGCTGAGGTCTTCCCGCCGGAGCCAGACATTCCAGGCAGAGATAAGCCAGGCACACAGCACTCGCTCACACACTAGGGGTCACTGTTCTCCACACCGGCACGAATGAACAAGTCCTCACAGTGCCGGCTGAATCCACCAAGAACTTGTTTTCTTAGAAAGATTTTTTCTATTGCTCTTTTCTTTTTCGTCGTCTATTTCTCTCCCCCCTTATAGAAAAAGTACACATCAGCTGGTCTGTATAATTTTCAGCACGTTCCAGCATAAATACGACCTCGAATGATCGTCCACCATGGCACTCCCCCCCAGTGACCTCTCACCTCCCGTCCTACACAGAGAGAGAGTTCCACGTGCCAGAGATAGACCAGGCAGCACAAGGCCACACTCCATGTGAGTAGAATAAGACACAGCTGCTCATTCGCTTGGAAAATCCCCTCTTCTTTCTTTTTTTTTTCGCTCGGAAATTAAACTAGTATTACTAGATTAAAAGGGGGGGGGGGATTTTTTCTTCAGTTGCAAATACATAGTTTATGTTGTTTTGTGGGCGAGTGTGTGATTGTTGTGTTTGCGCGAAGTGTGTTGTGTGTTGTGTGTGTGTGTGTATGTGTGTGTGTATGTGTGTGTGTGTATGTGTGTGTGTATGTGTGTATGTGTGTGTGTATGTGTGTTTGTATATATGTGTATATGTGTGTGTATGTGTGTGTATGTGTGTGTATGTGTATGTGTGTGTGTGTATGTGTGTGTGTGTGTGTCCGTGATTGTGAGAGAATTGTGAAAGAACATAAAAGGGCATGCGCGAGCCAGAGAGAGAGAGAGAGAGAA
>NW_004797432.1:554854-556230 GCF_000002075.1 Aplysia californica | reverse complement strand
ACACACACACAAATAGACGTTCAAAACAGAAATAGAGCGAGCCAGTCTCACAATCCACTAGCCTGTGAGGCTTCCATCAGCCAACCAGTAGAGGGCGGCCCCAGGAAGAGCATACATCATGTAACACCGAGTCCCACTGACACAGTGGCTGGATCTATAGCCCCTGACTGTGATGTATAACGAGCGGCCACACTCATTCATCTCGTGCATGATGTAAACACAGCAGCTCTCGGTAACACCGGAGCTCGCTCGTACACGTACACAATGTATTTATTATTGCGATATTGGCAGCGCTCAAATGGCCTACACATGTCCGACAGAACTGTTAGAAACGCAACAGTGATTTCTGAAACGCTCAGCCAGGTCGACTTTTGCTCAGGATAATACATCAATTGTTAATATGCATACGAGTTAGGCCTACACGTTGTTCACTTGCCATTTCGTAAATGTTTCATAATCATAAAATATTTCTTAAAATTGCTTTGGAGCATCCAACCGGAGAGTAAAAAAAAAAGCCTTTTAAACATGGCGAATTTTATTCGTTTAGAAAAAGACTTTCTGTCCGGCACTAATATAGGCCAATGCATACGCACACAATCATAATATAGATCTAAAGGCCTACCCACAATTTCACAATGTCTCGGTCTCTCTGTGTCTGTGTGTGTGTGTGTGTGTGAGTGTGTGTGTGTGTGTGAGTGTGTGTGTGTGTCTGTCTGTTTATCTGTCTAGATATCTGCCTCGCTCTCTCTCTCTCTCTCTTTCATTCACTCACTCACTCACTCACACACACACACATACACACACACACACACACACACACACACACACACATACACACACACATACACACACACACACAGAGCGAAACTTACCTTAAAAAATACGGAAGAAACAACCCCAGTCCACGGCAACGACAAACGACCTATTGACCGACAGACCTCAGATAAAAACGCTTGCCACTCACGAACCGCGTCTTCCAAACAATTAATATTCACCGACACTGGCCGTCAATCACCACAACAAACGACACTCCGCCTCCGATGTCAAACCGGACTCAGAACAAGCGATCATCCCACAAACGCGAAGAACGAAAAATGAAATTAAATATTTTCAGATGATCACCCTGTCTCGTCGTCTTCGCCCCCTGGAGTTTCTTCTCCTTCTCTGTGGGCCACGACAATCTTATCTCACCGTGTGTGTGTGCACAAGAGTACCCCCAAGAGACGTCAGTCGGACACGGGGAGGCCAAAAAGTTTTTCTGCCGTCGCACATACGGTTCGCAATCTGCACAACCAACACAACTGACTGACAGCGAGCCCGACGCCAGTTCTTGAGAGGAAGACGCGCACACACTTACCAACCACTATATGCATAAA
>NW_004797432.1:551787-553458 GCF_000002075.1 Aplysia californica | reverse complement strand
GGGGTGGGTGGGTGGGTAGGTTAATTCCAGAATTTTATTGGAGCAGATCTCGGCACAGATTTCACCGGTATAGCTAGGTACACCGGTAATGAGTGTGAGGGTGAACTTGGCATACAGAGGTCGGGTGGGAACGGGTGGGAGCGGGTGAGAGGAGGATTAAAAGGAGGAGCAGGAGGTGAGAGCGGGTGGGAGCGGGTGAGGAGAGGAGGAGTAAAAGGAGGAGCAGGAGGTGGGAGCGGGTGGGAAGAGGAGAAGGAAAAGGAGGCAGGTAGACTGTAGGCAGACTGGCGCACGTACGTACACATACACACGGTCTTATCGCAGCTCGCTTATCACATCTGACTGACTGTTGGGATGTAGGGTACTGCTGAATTTGTGCAAGAATGGCATGTATGTATGTGCGTGTGTGTGTGTGTGTGTGTGTGTGTGTGTGTGTGTGTGTATGTGTGTATGTGTGTGTGTAAGTGTGTTTGTATGTGTGTGTGAGTGTGTTTGTGTGTGTGTGTGTGTGTGTGTGTGTGTGTGTGTGTGTGTGCATTTTGCACGAAAATGCGTATGTATTTTATGAAATGTAGATATACATACAGACATACATAGATATAAACAGACACGTATACGCATGTGCACGCTGTTATTGGCCAACACACAGTATAATATAGCCTATGTAATTTCTACTGATATAAATATGGGCGACGCCTTATCCGCCCAATCCAGTTCCAGTCACAAGGGACCTACGCACAAACAGTTCTAGTTACGACGACTTTTCCTGACCTACAAATACTTTTATCTACGACTAGCGCCCCAAGGACGGACGGCCGGCCGGTTCTAAATGATCAAATGAGAAGACTTACGCGGCGATAATAGCCGTCTTACGCATAAGTCGCTGACAGCCCTTTTCGTACGTTTCCATTGAGATGGCCAAGCCCAAACGACCGACCGTTAAGCAAAGTCCCCGGTCCCCGGCGTCGGACGGGACACAACTGGCCCAGATCAAACACGGTTATCGCCGCTTGTCACTGACTTCTAAGTCGCCCCAGAGTTATGTCCCCGCTCTCCTCTCCAATCACCACAACGAGCTCGGGGCTCGGGCGAGGAGGCTTCCTTGCCTGCGTCGGGGATAGCCAGCCAATGCCAAAAGCTACAGAATTATCAACAAAGTTGGCCATAGATCTATATAAATCTATCTACACGTACCACTGTTCAGGCAGGGAGGTTGCTTCGAATCTAGACGGTCAGAGACGTATGTGTTTAGAGGTTTAGGTGCCTGGTAACACTATACATGTACTGCACCCAGAATCTCTGTTCGTTACTCGTGGTGAGGAGGGTGCACAGTTAATGACGGGCTTCATAGTAGTGTGTGGAAAGAACAGTAAAAACAACAATGCAACAGTTAATATAAGAACGTATAGCTCCGAATGATAATAGCGTGCGTGCCACGGCGCCGGAATCGCCCTTTCGGTGGGTGGAAGCGTTCGAACCGACACCGGACCCTTGCTTGGCAATCAAAGGCTGGCTGGCCGTCTGTGAGTGAAGGAGGGGGCGCCACGACAACAATAGGGCAGGCAGAGATTAGACGGCTCACTTTTCTTTACCTCTGACTCGTAGATGCGTCTGTATGTGTGTGTATTTGTGTGCATGTATGTGTGTGTGTATGTGTGTGTGTGTGTGTGT
>NW_004797432.1:548616-550146 GCF_000002075.1 Aplysia californica | reverse complement strand
CTCTCTCTCTCTCTCTCTCTCTCTCTCTCTCTCTCTCTCCCCTGACATTTCGTATCTCCACCGCGCGTGCATGAGTCACCAAGGCCAAGACCAGAAGCGAGAGGGAAGGAGGAGGGGTGGGGTGGAGGGGCGGGAGACGGGCAGAACGGGCTCACCCTTTGCGATTTAGGGCGAGTTTTCCCCCTCTCATTTCTGCTCTTTTCCGTTGTATCATACGGTTTATCTTTTTTCCTTTCCTTTTTTTTTCCACTGGTTTTGATGTTTGGCGTTATTCCTCCTCTCGCGGTTGTTGTCGCTTCCGTATTGCTGTGCCCAGAGTGGGCGTCGCGTCGTGGGTAATCAAAGGCAGGACTCATCTTCTACCCTCCCAGATTTATAAATGGGGGGGAATTCTTAATGCAGGGGTCGCCCCGAGAGATGGAGATGAATAAGCTCAGGGAAAGGGCTTCTTGAACTGCGTGTTTGCTTAGGCTTCTCTTTCCCGACGCTCTCTGTTCGCGATTTGTCTTGGCTTGTTCAGCGTGTGATTAGCTAACACCGGAATATCTACGCATGCAAAGCGGGTGCGTCAAGAATAGAACGGTCGTGACAGACAGTGTAGGGGAACAACCCCCCCCCCTCCCCTTCCTTCCCATTTTGCTCCAAAAACACTCGTATAGACGCACAGATGGAACACGCATGTGTGTATTATAAACATCCATGTGTGTACAAAACATGCGTACAACACGAAAACACAATTACAGACTGAGGCATTACGAATGTGACGCTCGAAGAAAGTATCAGATTTGCTGCATGCAGTGTGCGTGTGGTGGTTCCGTGGCGTATGTGTTTAGAGGTTTAGGCGCCTGGTAACACTATACATGTACTGCACCCAGAATCTCTGTTCGTTACTTGTGGTGAGGAGAGTGCACAGTTAATGACGGGCTTCACAGTAGTGTGTGGAAAGAACAGTTAGCAAATACAACAATGTAACAGTTACTGTTTAAAGTTGCTGTTCTCCCCATAACGAGGTCACTGTTTTATGTTCACAGAGTAACATGTTAACACACACACACGCAAACGCAAACACACACACACACGCAAACGCAAACACACACACACACACACACACACACACACACACACACACACATGCGCGCGCGCACACACACACAAGGGAGGGATAAGGATGATAGATGTTGGATAGCACAGAAGAAGCAAACTAAAACTACTGTCGGTAGAGCACCTGCCAACCACCCATGTTCCCGGTAGTCACGTAACATAAGGCGGGGGGAGGGCCGGAGCCGTCTGTATATAGCAAACATCCGAAATTCCTGAGAACAATAAATGAACACATTAATTCTCGCTGCACGCCGTCCCACGTTGGCCATTTGAAGAGAGGGGAAAAAAAGAAAGAAACCAGAACGATTTGACAAGTTTATTCGACAAGTTTGTCCAAGTGTCACTGGTTAATTAAGCGTGTCTTTATTGTGGCAAAATCTTTTCTTCAAGTCCACCTCGGAAATCCAAAGTAGGAACACGACTCCCCCC
>NW_004797432.1:544806-547589 GCF_000002075.1 Aplysia californica | reverse complement strand
AGAGAGAGAGAGAGAGAGAAAGAGAGAGAGAGAAAGAGAGAGAGAGAAAGAGAGAGAGAGAGAGAGAGAGAGAGAGAGAGAGAGATCCTCCCCTCCTCTCCCCATTTACCCCTGGCTATACAGGTAGATCACACTGCAGCGATGGCCAACACTTTATGAATATCTAACGCGATGTACACATGGAGGTACAAAATGTATTTTTAGAAACCTGCGCCAGAAGACCCTACCTTGATCTCTGGCTCGTTCGTTTGATGTTCATGCTTGCCATTCCGTACACATGACCCGATTCTGTGAGGAAATTGAACATCTCTCTGCTTTCTACCAACTCACATTTGCCCATATCTGCCTATCTACACTTCCCTCTCTTTCCTTTCCAACGTACCTCCTACTTGTCTCCCCCCCCTCTCTCTGTATCTACATGTACTTACCTACCTACCTACCCCTGCCCCCACCTCCTTCCACTTCCACTCACTTCCTTGTTTCAGTTTTCTCCATCCTTTCCTAGCCTCGCCTTCAATCTCTATCATCCTCTGATTACTCTTCCTAATCTCACATCTCTATACCCCCCTCTATCCCACCCACCCCCTCAATTCTCCCTTCTTCTGCACATCGTGTCACGACTCGTTCATATGTACACAAAGTACTATATATACACCGAGACGACACCTCCCCCCCCCCCTTCCCAATTCCATTGCTAAAATCCCAGGCTAGGAGGAAAGAACACACATAACCAATCCCATTCACAAGACCCCGGTCGCGAACCGTTAATTAAAGCTGTCCGATAAGGAACAGGCACGGGCATTTTGAACAGAGCGAATAGCGAGAGTACTGTTTGCACTCCACAGGCACGGCTATACATAGCGATGGCCTATTCACAGTCAAGTTTTACGTTGGCAATCGGTTCCCATATTGATACAGCGCTGGCGTTAAAAAACTAGGCACTGAAGGCACAAACGCTGTGATTATGTACAGGGATGAAGGAAAAATTCCAAGTAGTAAAAAAGCACAAGAACACCCCTTTCACAATAGACTACAACCTCTTGGATAAAGATGGCATACTCCTTATCCATTCTTGACAGAAGATCTTTGGGAGGGCGGGAGTCGAGAACTACTATAGAACGTTAAGAAAGAAGAAATACAGCCGTCATGACAATATAAGCCAAAGTAATGGAGGAAGAAACGAGGCAGACCAAAGAAAGAAAGAAGACAGGGAGAGAGATTAGAACGTGCGCTCATAATATTTAAACCTTAAGTTGCTCCAAGCGCTGTGAAACTTACCAAACTGAAAAACAAGAAAACAGACGAAACGCATTGAAAGGCAAGCAAGAAGAGAGAGAGAGAGAGAGAGAGAGAGAGAGAGAGAGAGAGAGAGAGAGAGAGAGAGAGAGAGAGAGAGAGAGAGAGAGAAATGGGCATTATTACCGAGTGAAGCCAGTAACAAGGTCGCCAAGAACTCACAACACGCTAAACGTCTCTGTGAGAGGTCGCTAAATAATCTTTGGCGTATTTTTAAAGTGAACCATTAAACAGGCATAAACTTTGGCGGTTCTTGCCTGGATTTTATGGAGAGGTTGCAGAAAGCCCGCGCTGGAAAAGGCTGTCCCCGACCGCAGTAAAATTTTAGCACAGGGCAAAAGATCGTTGATCAGTTGACGATATGAACAATAATACATCTAACAATTTGAACGACGTCATGAAATCTGCCGACCGTCGGCTTCCATAAAACTTGCTGTCGACGACCTCTTGAGACCCTTCATATCGCTTACTTCTCCTTTCTTAATTTGTTACTATTAAAAAATACATTCTTCTTCTTCTTCTTCTTCTTCTTCTTCTTCTTCTTCTTCTTCTTCTTCTTCTTCGTCGTCGTCGTCGTCGTCGTCGTCGTCGTCGTCGTCGTCGTCGTTTAATGACAATATATGAGTAGACGTCACTGTTATCGTCGTTGACAACGATGTAGTTGATACTGACGTTGCTTTGCTGCCATAAATTATGTCAATGTACGTACATTACTGTTTACTTGTACCCTTCTAAAGAGACGTTCAACGACTAACTGGCTGTTTGGGCAGGACGCGTCCTCGACCCAAAAGAAGACGCACCGACTATAATATTATTTCTCCTCTTCTCGCATCACACACGTAATTATTTCGAGCCAAGTGGGGGTCGCTACATGTAAATCGTGTTGAAGAGAAGACGGGATGGAGGGAGGTATATTTATGTAGGGTCTACGACACGGTTGTTCGCACGCACAGAGATAATATGGCGCATGGTTGACTGATTTCTTGGATGCTTGGCTGGCTGCGTAGAGTGTTGGTACATGTAAAGGGGCACATACGCCTCCAAGCTCTTTTGTTGAAAATTCAATTATATAAGTGATGAGTGAACAGCTAAGACATCATAAATAAAAAAGGGTGGAGTACTAATCTTTTTGGTGTGTAAAAATCACGCCCAAATGTAAGGTAGAGCCTTAATTTCGTTGAATAGCAAAGGGTAGTTTTAGTTTTAGTAAGTGTTTTTCGGCACTTGCAACACAATAAGGTCATATAAGTGCCGAAGATTATAGGTGTTACAAGAGAGTAACAAACACAAAAAAGAAGGAGCAGAGGTAAGGACGATAAATGTTTGATAGGAATGAAGAAGTAAACCAGAGCACCCGCCAACCACCCACAGCAAAGTGTTATGGAGTCTCAATTCATCAATTATCAAAATCAAACTCTGTGTGAATGTGAATGTGAGTGTGTGTGTGTGTGTGTGTGTGTGTGTGTGTGTGTGTGTGTGTGTGTGTG
>NW_004797432.1:541364-542954 GCF_000002075.1 Aplysia californica | reverse complement strand
ACACACACACACACACACACACACAAACACACACACACTAACACATGCATACTATATAGTACACACATACACTTAGGAAAGGAAGGGAAACATTGACAAACCTGGAACCTAGCCTTATCTCGTGTAAGCACTTGTTCAAATTTACAGCTGGGATAATTGCCCCGTTAATCTCAGTTAACCCACATAAACTTGGTGTTGGTATTTGGAAGAGTTGCAGCAAGGAAAATAGGTAACACACGTACCGAAAATTAAAGGTGTTGCAAGAGAGTAACACTAACAGACACAAAATTTAGAAGAGATGAGGGCGATAAATAGTTCATAGAAAAGAAGAACAAACCACCAACCACAAACCTTTGCAGAGTACAGTGCATATAACACCACCCACAGCCAAATCCTAAAATCCCTGGCTCCTTAATTTGTTTCTGTGTAGAACCAGCTAACATACACACACAAAAACATACTTACCTACACACACACACACACTCACACACACACACACACACACACACACACACACACATACACACACACACACATACACACACACGCGCGCGCACACAGGCCATGTGTCACAGACTCGTCGTGCTATCGCTCTCACGGGCCGACCCGGCCATTGTGTGAGCGCCACATCGCGATAAGACTGCGAGAAAGGCGCGCTCTTGTGAGGCTAATGAACCATTGTCTTTGCTGCCTGAAGGGACGCACCTCCACGAGGGAGCCTGTTCGGAGACAGACGGCCACACGGCCACACAATGGAGCTTGTTCAAATTTTTTAATACATGTACATAGCGTTTGTAGGAGTTGCCGTTTTGCAGCACTCGCAACACAATTAGGTCATATAAGTACCATACAATTTGGTTTTAGTTTTAGTAAGAGTTTTACGGCACTTGCAACACAATAAGGTGTCATATAAGTGCCGAAGATTAGAGGTGTTGCAAGAGAGTAACAAACACAAAAAGAAGGAAAAGAGATCAGGACGATAGGTGTTTGATAGGAAAGAAGGAGCAAACCACACCACACATAGCTTTTGTAGGAGTTACCGTTTTACACCACTTGCAACACAATTAGGTCTTATAAGTGCCATACAATTCGGTGTTACTAGATAGTAACGTAAAAAGAAAATAAGGAGAGATAAGGACGACAGAAGGATGTTTTATTTGTTTGAGTGAAGAGAAGCACATCACCACAATAATGGTCATTCGGTTCCGGAAAGAAGTATGGAGAAAAGTAAGACAGGCAGAAACAACAGAGGGAAAGTAAAGAAGTAGGATCTACTAGATGCGCCCTCCAAACATTCGCGTTCGGTGGGGAATTTGGGGCAAAACCACACAGGAGCACTCGCAAACGAACAACACGCGTGTTCCGAGGTCAGGATTAGTTCAACAAATGGTTGGAACAAAAAACTCTCTTCAGACTACTTCAGAGTCCAGATTCAAATAACAATGAGGACCCTGAGTAGTTGGTTTCGTGAAAGTAAGCACTGGGCACGTGAGTAGTGTCTGTTGGCGGATGAGGGGGGTGAGTGTTACGTTACGCGCACCCAAAGATATATATTACTATAATACATATATTCATATATGAACACACACA
>NW_004797432.1:539604-541232 GCF_000002075.1 Aplysia californica | reverse complement strand
TGGGTGTCAACAGAGAAGTCCTTACAGGGAATCAGACTTACTCTGCTCACCTCTCTAGCTTCAACAGCACAAAGTCTGCTTCGACTATCAAGGCATCCCGGAAACAGCGGGTCACAAGAGTGTGACAAACATACAAAAGAAGTAGAGGAAAATGACAATAGTAAGGATTAGGAAAGACAAAGCAGTAGTTCCCTGTCGTAGATCAGGCACAGTTATGAGCGTGACATGAATCAGCCCATTTACAATTCTACTGTGCTTGAATGAGATATGTCCCCCCTTTGGGAATGGCCTAAAGACACTTCAGTCAGTGGCACTGCCCCGCTGGGTAGTAGAGGTTTCACGGCGCTCGCAACTGCATAAGGTCATATGAGCGCCTGAAGATTAGAGGTGTTACAAGAGAGTAACAAACATACAAAAAAAGAAGGGGAGATAAGGACGATAGTTTGATAGGAAAGAAGAAGCAAACCACACCAGAGCACCCACCAACCACCCACATTTCACATCTCTATCGACACAAATAAGACCACTAAAGTCATTAAGGATATGCAATTATTTTCTTTCAAACAGGTGTTTAAATTAATGGGAAACAACAGGTGTGTTGTATCGAAAGAAAGAAGAAGAATAAAAAAGAATAAAACATCTAGTGTGTAGTATAGAGAGAACGAGGAAGAAAAATATAAAAAAATAGTGTTTTATCGAGAGAAAGAGGAAAAAGAATAAAAAGGAATAAAACATCTAGTGTGTAGTATAGAGAGAAAGAAGAGGAAGCATATGAAAGAGTGAGTTCAACGGCTGTATCAAAAAGAAGAAAAAAGAAAGAAAAAAACAACAATGAGCTTGTCCTAGTGAGAGAGAGAAAGAAGAAAAAGCATATGAACGAGTGTGTGCTATCCCTGTATCAAAAAGAAAAAGAAAAACAATAAACAGCTATGAGCCTGTCGTATCGAGAGAGAGAGAGAGAGAGAGAGAGAGAGAGAGAGAGAGAGAGAGAGAGAGAGAGAGAGAGAGAGAGAGAGAGAGAGAGAGAGTAATTGTGGCGATGGGGGCGTAAGAAACACCTACATTTTAAAAAAATTAAAAAGAGAAAAGGACAGACAGAAAGACACAGAGACAAGAGACAGTATTTCGCGTTCGTTTTCGTATGGACGTTCTGAATAAGCATCACGTTACATCAGACGAGAGGGGGAGTCTCAAGGAACACACAAAGTGGGGTTTGGGGAGGGGGTTGAAAGAAGGAGGAGAGTAAGTAACAGTTTGCTGGGCGCAAAGATGAAGGGGCGTGAGAGAGGTGGCCCGGTAGGGGGGGGGGGAGCAAAAAGGAAAGTCTCACATAACACATGGCAACAGTCAGTGTGTTACCGTGTGTGTGTGTGCGTGCGTGTGTGTGTGTGTGAGTGTGTGAGTTTGTGAGTGTGTGAGCGTGTGAATGTGTGAGTGTGTGTGTGTGTGTGTGTGTGCATGTGTGTATGTATGTGAGTGTGTGTATGAGCGTGTGTGCGTGCTCGTGAACGTGCATGTGTGTGTGCGTGTGTGAGTGTGAGTGCACATCGTGCTTAGACGAGCGGCCCAGAAAGTCTCATAGACCTGGTAGGCGTGTGGTCACAATGGGAGCTTTGTTCAGATCTCCC
>NW_004797432.1:536711-539504 GCF_000002075.1 Aplysia californica | reverse complement strand
CACCCACTCCGTAAACCGGTCACCCCGCCGCCACCAAGCAGCAAACACGCCAAATATGTGGCTAGTAAAGTTCAACTCATGACTAGCAGCCACAAGGAGCCGGGCTCCCATCCTCCTTACCTGGTCGCACAAAGGTAAAAACCCCACCATCCAATCTTCAAGTTCAACTACCAACAACATTTTTCGAAGGTTATTTATTTTCGTTTTATAAGAGATTCCGACACTTTGTCATCTCAGGTACATGTAACCCCCGGAGGGCGCGTAGTCGTTAAGAAGATTTTGTTTTAAACCCACGAATATGATCCACAGCGATTTGTGTACCATTAAGTTCACGATGCGAGGACACATGTAATATTTTATACAAGGTTACACCCAGCCCCCCCCCCCCTACGACCACCTCCCTGTTTCTTTCAAAGTCGTGTGTGTGTATGACTGTATGTGTGTATGTGTATGTGTCTGTGTGTGTATGAGTGTGTATGAGTGTGTATGTGTGTACGTATGTGTGTGTATGAGTGTGTATGAGAGTGTATGGGTGTGTATGTGTGTACGTCTGAGTGTGTATGTCTGTGTGCGTATGTCTGTGTGTGAGTGTGTGTGTGTGAGTGTGTGTGTGAGTGTGTGTGTGTGTGTGTGTGAGTGTGTGTGTGAGTGTGTGTGTGTGTGAGTGTGTGTGTGTGTGAGTGTGTGCATGTGTGTATGCGTGGGTGCACGCGTGCGCCCGCGTGTGTGCGAATGAGAACGGGAAGCATAGTACTAGGTCTAGAACGCGCTTACAATGACGACGACAGAGTAGACGTTTTACGGCACCATCGACACGACTTTGGTTAGCCCACAAACAATCGATTGATTGGGTAGATGTTTTACGGCACTATCGACACAATTTTGGTCATTTAAGCGCCATCAGGTTTCACCGCTACAAAATCAGACGTGTTTTTAATAAAGAGTCTTTCGGAGCTCGCAACCGCAAACGATCACACTATTTCTATTAGGCTAAAAAGACGAACAAACATTTATAATTTTTTTTTGTAAATATGAAAAAGGCTTATTTACATTTGTATATACAATACAAATTTCAGTGTATGTATATATACACCGTATGTATATATACACCGACAACGACAACTATATATTTTCACATTTTATTAAACAGTCCAATTTCTTTTATAAAACTTAAAATTCTCCTATGATGTTAAAAAGGGTCTTAATATCTTTACATTTAAAATATTTATCACGGACATAATTAAAGTCGACACATTCCAACAAACAATCCACCGCTATAGAATTACACTGAGACAAAGAGGAGCGTGTATCAAGAAGAAAGAGATCAGTAGGACCTGTCTTTGTCCACTTCAAGGAAGGGGAGGCCACAATATACGGCCAAGTACTTGCCAAAGTGTTCTGTGGGGTTGCCAGAAAACGGAATGACGCAAAGGAATACATAGGAGGACTCCAACCCACCAACCCGCCTCCCCCCCCCTCTCTCTCCCTCTCTTTCTCTCTCTCTCTCTCTCTCTTTCTCTCTCTCTGTCTCTCTCTGTCTCTTTCTCTCTCTCTCTCTCTCTCTTTCTCTCTCTCCCTCCCTGTGTAACATTTCCCCAACTAGCATTCTTTCTCTCTGTCCTCCTGAGTCCATATCTTTCTATTTTGGTTTTCTTATCCTCTTTGTTCATAATAATATTCTCTGCTTTGGGGGTCCCATAAAAAAACCCACAAAAATTGTCAAACAAAATTATAGATTCGAAATTAACCGTACTCTATATAGCAAACAATACTTGCTTAGAAAAAAAGGAAGACAAAAGGGAATGGTAAAAATTACACACACCCCCCTCCCCCCAACCCGCGCAATTCCTTTTTGCACTAAAAAATAATAATTGTTCCTTTCTCCCAGCCCAACGTCGTCATTTTCCGGGCTATAAATAGCCTGCCAATCTGCCTCTATGGTTGAAGTCACGCACATGGATTTAGCTCATTGAACACTTTGTTCCTGTTGATGTTACTGCCGACTGCCGACATTGTTGCTGCTGTTTTTGTTATTATTTTTGTGTGGTCCTGGTTGTTGTTGTTGTTGTTGTTGTTGTTGTTGTTGTTGTTGTTGTTGTTGTTATTGTTGTTATTGTTGTTATTGTAGCTGCTGTTGTAGATGTTTCAACTTGTGCTGCAGTTCGTGCTGCGACTGTTACTACAGATACTGTGGCTGCAGTTGTCGATAATGTTGCTACAAGGCTTTATATCCCTGCAGCGTCTGACACTCGTCTCATTATTGTTTCTACAGCTGTTGCTATCGTCAATGTCCAAGTTATCGTTGCTGCAGCCGTGCAACCACCAACCACTGTCATAACCGGTTTGACACAGCTAACAAACGTTCGTTTACTACTGTGAGCTTTTGCCCTGGACTTCGAAAAAACGATCTCATTAGCCAGTGGAAATGGTGGCCGAGCACGCGAATTAAATGTTGGCTTAAATTAAAGGACATTTTTTAGAGGGGAAAACAACTGCGAAAGGGAGTTCAGAAAAATTTCAATAACACTTTTTATTAACACTTTAGCGCCTTCAGATCTAAAACATATTTTTAAATAACAATACAACCTGGTAATAGGATGCAGCCCCTTTTCGCCAAACCTTCCAATAATTAAACCACTGTCCTCTGCTATCGCTACACCATACGCCAAGTTTGTCTTGATACAATCAATCAATTACATGTAATTACAAAACGAGCTGTCGACTTTAGAAAAATACACAGTGTCTCTCTCACCTTCTCCCCACTCGCTACTCCCCTACTCGCAACTCCAACCT
>NW_004797432.1:533933-534947 GCF_000002075.1 Aplysia californica | reverse complement strand
AGAGAGGGGGGAGAGAGGGAGACAGAGAGAGGGAGAGAGAGAAGGAGAGAGAGGGAGAGAGAGGGAGAGAGGGAGAGAGAGGGAGAGAGAGAGAAAAAACAGACAACTTTATTTAAAATATTTTAGTAAAAGTTTTACGGCACTTGCAACACTATAAAGTCATATACGTGCCGAGGATTAGACGTGTTACAAGAGAGTAACAAACACAAAAAGGGGGATAGATAAAGACAATAGGTGTTTGATAGGGAAAAAAGAAGCAAACTACACCCCAGCACTCGACAATCACACACATAGGACGAATCGACGTACACATGAAATATTAAAGACAAAGAAGAAGGAGGAGACATAACAGGGAAGCGAACAGATAGGTAGAGACACAGAAAAGCAGACAGGGATACACGAAGGAGGTTACAGTTGTTTTAAGGTCCTTGGGAGACACCCAGACAATAAATGATCAGCCCCACCTAGTAGAAGACTCAGTCATCCACTTCTTGTGAGTGCGTCCGTCCGTGCGTGCGTGCGTGCGTACATGCGTGCGTATGTGTAAGTATGGGTGTATATAATATGTGTATATGTATATGTGTGTATATGTGTGTATGTGTGTGTATGGGCGTTTATGTGCGTATATGTGCGTATATGTGCGTATATGTGGGTATATGTGAGTGTGTATGTGTGTGTATGTGTGTATGTGTGTATGAGTGTGTATGTGTGTGTATGTGTGTGTATGTGTGTGCGTATGTGTGTGTATGTGGGTGTGTATGTGTGTATGGGTATGTGCATATTATGTATACGTATATATGGGTATGTGTATGTGTGAGTATGTGTGTATGAGTGCGAATGTGTGTATATGTGTATGTGAGTATGTGTGTATGTGTGTATGTGAGTATGTGTGTGTGTGTGTGTGTGTGTGTGTGTGTGAGTGTGAGTGTGTGTGAGTGTGTGTGTGAGTGTGTGAGTGTGTGAGTGAGTGAGTGAGTGAGTGAGTGAGTGAGTGAGTGAGTGAGTGAGTGAGTG
>NW_004797432.1:531996-533362 GCF_000002075.1 Aplysia californica | reverse complement strand
ACTCACTCACTCACTTACACACACACACACACACACACACACACTCACTCACTTACTTACACACACACACACACACACACACACACACACACAAACACACATTCTCGTCTTCCCCGCCCCTCCCTCCTCTCTTACGTGCGCACATCTAGGGTACAGAACCTGAACAAACAGTCGAAAGTCATCGGCATTTTAAGGAAGACCCTTAAAATCCCCATTCAACTTAAAAGTATTATAATCCTTAGGGTACTATAAAAAATTAAAATAGGAGGACTGAAAAGAAGTAGGAGGACTGAAAAGAAGTAGGAGGAAAGAGGTGAAGTAACACATAAAGACGTAACCACATCCAGGGCCTCTCGAGATGGCAGATTTCATCACCGCGGAAAGAGCACGCCAATAAGTGGTTATTTCAACATGCGACAAAGGGCAAAACCTTCATAATGATGTGATGTATTATTACGGAGGCGGAAGAGGAAAAACACTGGCTTGCCAGCTTCCATTTTGTTCAAACAGCTACTAGCCCACGCATTATTTGTTCAAGTTCAAGTAAGAGCTTTACGGCCCTTTGCAACACAATTAGGTCATATAACTGCCGATGATTAGGTGTTACAATACAGTAACGAACACAAAAAAGGGAAAGATAAGAACCATACATGTTTGATATGAAAGAAGGAGCACACCACATCGGAGCACATTACCAACCACGCACTAATTCTAAATATAACAGGACAGCCCGCCCTCAAAAATTAAAATTAAAATATTTTAAAAAGAAACAGAACAGACATAAACCGAGCCATGTTCAAACATGATAGATCTAGAGTGCTTGCTGCCTTTTAAAATGTATTCTCATACGTCACAACAAGGCGCCCCCCCGGTCTCTTCACCAGGTCCTCCTCACGTTCCCCATACAGTTGGGCACCACTTGTAAACGACAGGTCAAAGACCTCATATACCTGGCACACGCCCTTTCTTGCAATACACTTGATATACCTATATACTCTAGCATATCCAGGCCCCCGATCGTTAGAAGATTCGATCGACTGACTATATTGAGAGACATAAAGGGTAGATTTACATGTGTTAGGTAAGGGGCGAGCAAAGAAAGGGGCATTGTTCTCGCAGAGAAAAAAAAGGGTAGTCCAATGTACGAGAGGTATGCCACGTACCCTAACTACAGTAGAATCCTATTGACGTACCAAGGGTCTGGTTTCTTCGTAAGCTTTGACGGTTATAATGGGTAAGGGGTCCGGTTTGTAAAAGGGTGGAAGCCAGGAGGAGGAGGGGGGAAAGGGCAGATAGAGAATCACAAACATTCACTGACGGTCAACTTGAGATTCCTCAGAGGGAGTGTCGTGGGGGAAAAAAGGGG
>NW_004797432.1:530450-531896 GCF_000002075.1 Aplysia californica | reverse complement strand
AGACAGACAGACAGACAGACAGACAGACAGACAGACAGACAGACAGACAGACAGATAGATCGATAGTCAGATATATGGATAACATTAATTTGGAAAAGCATGAGAAATAACAACGACAATGAAGGGCCGCAATGAGGCAAAGGGTCTAACCCCAGCCACTTTTCTTTTTATCTTTCAGACAGCAACAAAACGTATGGATTAAACTAATGATATCACATGTGGGCTCTGTAATATCCAGCCCCTCATGTATACTAAATACGAACTGAATGCCCCCCCCTCCCAAAAAACCCACCAACAAAACAAAACATCCAAACAAACAAACCCAAACAATAACAACCACACAACAACGAACCCCCCCCAAGAAAACCTAACACAAAGCTCCAACAAAACAAAACAAAGCAAAACTCCCCCCCCCCCACCCCAACACCTCAAAATATTTGAGTTTTTTTTTTATTCAAGTAAAGAGAAAGGCATATCGACACCACAGAATGATCATTACGTGCTAGGGAAAAAAGACAGAATGGCAGAAACAACACAGGGGAAATGAAAGTAGAACCTACCAGTGCCCACCTCCTACAAGATCTAGATTTAGGTCTAGCCTATCCGCGCACTCAAAATGTAGAGAGAGAGAACCAGATTCAAAGACGTAAGATTACTCTAAGGAGACTCACCTGTGTGGCGGAGGGCGGTGGTGAGGAAGATAAGACGAGGGCTACGGTCGTTCCGGGGCTGGTGGGGGTGCACGCGCTGGCAAGTTTGTACGGGTGTACGCGCTCACACCTGGCAGACTTGTGCTCACCGCTCGCCCCCACAACCTTGATCTTCCCTGCCTGAATCTTGAGTCACTCACGGGGACCGCTCGCGCACCTGGGGCTAGTGGACACACGAGCGAACAGTTTGCTCACAGTCACAGACTCTCAGGGTCAATCTCCGAAAGGCTTGCTCACGGAACAAGACACAAGACAAGACCACTCCCTTCAACACGTAGCGGAGAATGCCAAACTTTCAGAGAAGTACAAAAATATCACGAGGTTGAGTTCCAACCGACTAGAGCTAATCAGAAACCCAGAGGAAGGCAACGATTTCAGAACAGGGATTTCTTAGGAAGAAACGACGCGCGGCCAAGCTGTGTGGCAAGCGTGTGTCATTTGGCCCACAAAGTCTATCCCTTATGGGCTGAAGACAAGTACAGAGTATATACGTCCAGGCTTTCCCCTTCAGCAAGCGACGCGGCCGCAACACCAACGCGTATACACACAGGGACACACAAACACAGGGGGACACACTCGCACAGAGGCCCAACGACAGTGAAGTGGTCTTCGCCACAGCCGTCTCTGTCCTCCGCTAGGTAAAGTGGAATGCAACAGATAGAAGCGGCAGATACCCCCCGACCCCCACCCCCCTCCTTTGCTTTATCCTCCCGTGCGTAAGTCACATAGTTTTGCC
>NW_004797432.1:524530-527121 GCF_000002075.1 Aplysia californica | reverse complement strand
GTGTGCACGCGTGCGTGCGTGTGCATGCGTGTGCGTATGGGCGAGCATGAGGGAAAGGGTGCAGACTGGGGTTTTGGAGGGGGGGGGAGGGGGGAGAGTAGGCAATGCCAGCACATTTTATCTTGATCCGATAAATGACAGAAACCCGAAAAACAGGGAATTCAGTTATGGATTATTATGAACTTAAACAAAAAACAAAAACCCCAGGCTACGCGTACAGTTCCGGCATAGGAAGATAACAAACAGAACACAGTAATCATAGGAGCGTTTTTTTCGGGTAATTTGCGAGGAGGTATCCGTACCATAACATTCTTCCTCAAACTCTGTATTTATTGTCGGTAGTCGTGGGTATCTTATACTCTCATACGCGCTCTTGTCAAAACCGGAAGTGTCTGTCAGCGTGGGTGTTTGTTGGGTAGTACGGCCGGCTCCGCGGCCCCGCGCCCCGGCTACGTGTGACGTATGTGACGTGTTTGGAGATCTGACTCACTCACTCACCCAGGGTACGCCAGTCGAGATGCTGCGGCGAACTCACGGCGGGAGATTAAAAGCGGATAGGTAACGAACGCCACGACACCCCCAAGCCAAAAGCGGCTATCTCAGAGTGTCTCCGAATGTAGACGATATCGCGTTTTCGCTTGGCGCGCAGGAAGGTAAACAGCCCTCTGCGTGTCCATAATTTCATCTGAATCAAAGAGTTCATCTCGACTGTGAAGCGTGGGATGGATATTTCAGATGCGGCTCGGAGAGCCCGGTTGCTACATTGCGCACGAAGACTGGATGAGGGGAAGGCTCGTCAAAATTCTGGCCCAGCTAAGCTTGGAGCCCCGAGTCAGATGGTTGGGATTTACCCGGAGCAGGAGGAGAATGATAGAGGGACGATACTTGCACGGTTAATCGGATCGTTCGTTTTCGAGTTTGTTTGAGAGTAAAGAGAAACACATGACACAGTAATGGTTATTTAGTGCTGGGGAAAAGTAAGACAGAGACACAGAAACAACAGGGAAAGCAAGGAAACACGACCTACCGTGCCCCCTCCCCAACCATCCACGTCCGTTTGTTTGAGTAAAGAGAAGCACGTCGACATAGTGATGATCATCTAGTACTGGGAAACGTTCGTTTGTTTGAAGAAAGAGAAGCAAATGGATACAATAATGGTCATTTTGGTATTTGGAAAAAGTACAGACAGACAAACAGCAGAGGGGGAAGTAAAGAAATAGGACCTACCAGTGGCGCCCTCAAACCACCCGCTTTGCAGTATCTTTTACGCCACCATCGAATTTCTTTCAGCAATTTGAGTAAAGAGACGCACTTCGACACAATAATGGTTATTTAGTGTTAAATAAAAGTAAGACGAACATAGTTTTCTTTTTAGCTGTACTATTGCTTTCTACCTTCCAGATGAAAACCGCTAGCAGCGACAACGAAAAAGTAGAAATTAAATCTAGTGCTGTCAAGCTCTCATTATAACACTCGAAAAAAAAAAAGTGTGACCTAAGTCACTATACAATTCGGAAAAATCGGACGAATGTCTACACTCTCTTACTAAACGAAAATTTTCCATGCGCGTTCTGCTTTTGAAGCGGGGTTTTCCTGCAATCTTTAAGGTCAGCCCCCTTTCTGTCGTTGCACACAGGTGGCTGTTGAGATGTTGCAAGCGATGTGCACCAGGGACTCGAGGGTGATGGGGATAAGACACGAGTGACGATAAGGAGATGGTCGGTTCGGCTCAGTGCACACCAGCACACCACACGCTACAGCCTTACTAGGACATCGCAATATACGCCACTTTGAAGCACGTCAAGTCTATGGGCTTCACGCCCCCTTTCAACCCTGTCATTAAGTTACCTCTGGATTTAACGTCCGTCTCCGATAGGACCGAGCCAAACGGTTTAATTAAACGCCCTGGGGTCATTTTGTACCCCCGGGGTTGTATTCTTCACATTTTTAGAACACTTCTAGTTCGAATATCTCTTTGAAACTTTAGTGGTTCTCCAAAAATCATTTTGACAGGCTGCTATGCTAAGCGTACGGATCGGATTAGCGAGTAAATTTCCTCTTTGAAAGTGGTGACACAGAATTCCCCACGTCGTATGGATACGACAGTAAAACACGACGTACGGATAGGGTTAAAACACGACGTACGGATAGGGTTAAAGCACGTCAAGTCTATGGGCTTCACGCTCCCTATCAACACTATCATCAGATTACCTGCACATTTTATGACCGTCTCCGATAGGAACGAGCCAAATGGGTTAATTACGAGAATCGTAAGAACCTTGAAAACTTCACAAAACGATAAAAATTTACAAATACCTTGCCTGGGATTTGAACCAAGGCCACCTGTTTCATAGTGCAGCACGATACCAACTGAGCTCACGGAGCGCCCCAACACCACCCTATTTCGTATGTATGAGAGTGAAGACAAGCCTGTGGGAACGGTAATGGTCATTTCAGTGGCCATCATCCCCTATCACTCAGACGGAAGCGTTTGTGCTGTATTAGCCTTCATGTTTATTTAGTGACGGAAAGAGAGCCCAGACAGACAGATACAACAGAGGGACAGGCAAGACGTGGGAGCTACAAATCCC
>NW_004797432.1:520158-523526 GCF_000002075.1 Aplysia californica | reverse complement strand
CCCTCTCCCCCCCAAAAAAAAACGTAAAAGAAACGTGCGCATGCCAGACTCGACTGGCACTCCTTGCACACAACTACACTGTTGGTGGTACGGATTGTAATTCTCCTCAAGCTGCCCTCACCTCGTAACCTTTGACCCAACGACTTGATTAGGGGCAATGCAAGCTCCTTGGGGCAACGGGAACAGAATGGCACCACAGCCTTCACGAGTAGGACAAACAGTGCAAGAGCAAAGCAAAGGGGATTTGTTTCAGTAAGAGTTTTTTTGTTTTGTTTGGGTAGGTCTTTTGCGGCACTATTAATTCAGTTTTGGTCATTAGTGAGAGTTTTACGGAACTTACAACACAAATAGGTCAAATAAGTATCCAAGGTTAGAGGTGTTTCTGCCAGGTAGTAACATACAATGAATAAAGAAGGAACAGAGAAGGGCGATTAGATGTTAAATAAGAAAGAAAGTGCAAAACCTCATCAAAGCACCCGCATATCCCCCAACATGGTTATCACAATTATACGAGAACATTAGGACATGACTATCAATCCCCTGGGTTTCAATAGCACAGGTTATTTTACGATAAGTGATTCTCACGCGAGGTGTTAACACCGCAATTGCCTGTTCCTTCAGTCGGTAATGGCCACGTTCGGCTCCTTTGGCAATAAAATGCATAATGCAATTAGCTACCGTAGTGAGGGTACGAGCCAGCCAACATATGGCGGGGATGATAATGAGTTGGTAACAGCAAAGGCATAACACACGGCACACACAGGATGGGGATGGAACTGCTTCCGTCTGTGCACAGATGACACGTTGGAGGACATTTCGAGGAAGCGGGCTATCGTTAACACATGACAAGAAGCATACTAATACATACATATACACATATGCGCACATAACTTACACATGTGCATCATGATGCATTGTTAACATCTATCTCTGCTAGTTTAATGTATTTTATAAGGACACGCAGTAGTACATTGTATTAAACAATATGCACGGAAAGGATGATGAAAGGATGATAAAAGGAAAATGGAGGAAATGAACAAGATGGCAACCACGCACGCACGCACGCATGCACGCAAGTATGCACGCATGCAAGCACAAGCACGCATTCCCCCCTCCCCCCACCCATAAACATACATAAATAATTATAACACACACCAACAAACGATTATGTAGGAGGCAGGCTTCGACCTTGCCTGTCAGGGCCAACCTGGACTCAAGGGGATAGAGATACAATATCCCAGCAGACAAGACCAAGATACTTATACGATGTACTAGATAAAAATTCTTCCCACTCGGGAATCAAACTCGGGTCTCACGTGCGGCCGTCGAAGTACCTAACCGCTACACCACATTGTCATATGTTGGGTGTCTGCGGTCTGTGGGCGGCTAATACACAAAACATTGTAACAGTACTTGTATAAGTATACACATCAATCACAAAATTATGCTTACGTGGTGTATCTGAAGCTGTCTGAACGAAGCACCAACTGTGCGTGGACCACCTCCGGACAGCGTAGCAGTACTGGCCATGAGAAAGAAAACCCCGACACTAACAAACTTCTCTGCTCAAGTGTCTCTCACTCACACGACGTATATTTTGACAGTAGCAATAAACCACACAAAAACACAGCGCAACTCTGTTCTGTTTTAAGTGAGGAAAGTACTCCGCTCCTTCGAGTTTTTGAATACCGAAAAAAAAGATGATACAGTGAACGATACTTCCTCTTCAGCTTCCGTTATTTTTGAGTTTTGAGTACGTTTTACGTACTATACAATCAACACACCTAACAGAATAAAGGAAGGACTTTTCTTGGAGATTCAAAGTCTGAACTGACAAGCGCGTCTACAATCTGCAGAGCGTAGTCTGGCTTACTTTGGCGAGCAATGATATCTATACACTGGAGGCAACTGGAAAACGTGGCCACAAACTTCGTTATCTTTCCAAACGGTGATCAGTAAAGACAATGTCTAAAAGACAACTTTCTGCTCTTCGAAGACTTTGACACCAATAGCAAAGGTATTATCGCGTGCTGATACTTTGTTTTCAAATAAATATTTAATATTTAATAATTTATCGAATTACAATGACATCAGAAACTTTCTGCTGTAAGTACATGTATTTCAACTTCGAACCTACACAAGATGAGCTATATATAACAATGAAAGTACTCACATCGGTGCATAAAAATAGTAAAAAGACTAATTATGAGAACCAACACACACACAATCGCTCCTGGATTTTGCCACTGTGATGTGCACTCAGAACCTCCAGTCTGACTTGCCCGAGTGGCTTATGACTGAGGACGCCAAAGGTGACTGGCACTGGTAGATCTATAATCACTTGATCCTAACAAGGGCAGAAATCTCTCTCGAGGGCGCACGCATCCAGATTTGAGAGAACGCGAGCTGGTCACGGGACCGTTATACCAGCCTGCTCGCTCGTCGTAGTAGCCTGTAGTAAATCCGGCACACCAGAGGATCACTGAAGCCTGAATATGGCAGCTCGACCCACTCAGTTCACACGCAAGATCACAATTTTAATAGCGAGTCAAGAACTACAGGCTCGAGCGAGTGTCTCAGTTCCCGAGTCCTTCAGGTCAACGTCGTGCGCTGGCTAGCATACCACTACCTTCTACACAGGCCAGCGTATTAGATACGTTATATAATATAGATATATATACACACACAGACTTGGCGCCGAGATATACACAAGGCTTGGCGTCTAGTAGATATACTCAGACACACATACACCAACTGGCTTCTTCCCACACACTGTTCAAGTAAGACTTGTGCAGCCAACAACGTACTGAACACAGTGTGTTCCCGGGGCTAGCAGACACACGGAGGCAATTATTATAGGACACCGCCAATGATGAAACATCGGCCCGTTCTCCTCGCTAACGCCAGCAGTAAGGGCCGGACTGTAACGAGGGCACCCATGGCGCTCGCTCTCATCTACAATGCAAATGGCTGCGGGTAATTAGCGACGTACAGGGGTATCGGGTGGAAACCCACTGACGACGTACTGATGACAATCTACTCAATGAACTTAATGTTTTCCGAGCTTTACGCGGTAAGAGAGGCTGACGGACGGGACAGACAGACAGACAGACAGACCGACAGACACGGGGACAAACAGGCAAGTGAGCAGACAGGCAGGCAAGCAGGAAGCCAGGCACGCACGTGTTTCGATCTGGTCGACCACGGTCGGTTTTTTTGGGGTTTTTTTTTTAACTTGTCGGGTCTCGTGGGGTCGAACAGTAGTTTGATGCAGCTGCTGTGCCCAGGGAACAAATCACGACTATTCCCATCAAGCTCGGATGTAATGTGTAACAGTAACGTGATTTGGGGGTGGGGTGGGGGTGGGG
>NW_004797432.1:518543-520058 GCF_000002075.1 Aplysia californica | reverse complement strand
CCCACACACACACAAGCAACACAACCAAACACGATTACTCATCTGTTGAAAAACAAAGCTTAGCTTATCTATAATTAACTAACTGGGTTCAACAGGAGTGGAAACGCTGGGATTCTTTAAAAAAAAAAAAAAAGAAAAAAAAAGGTTAGAACTGTGAGGACCAAAACTATAGTATCTAGAATGAGAAAGAACAGTCACAGACCAACTACACAAACACACATGCACGCGCACACGCAAGCACGGAGAGAGAAAGGGAGAGACAAAGGGAGGGAGAATGGGAGAGAGAAAGGGAGAGAGTAAAAGAGATAGGTAGATAGTGGGGGAGTAAGAGAAAGAAAGAGAGGGAGGGAGGGTGTGTGTGTGTGAGAGAGAGAGAGAGAGAGAGAGAGAGAGAGAGAGAGAGAGAGAGAGAGAGAGAGAGAGAGGAGAGAGGGGGGGAGAAGAGGGGCGGGAGAGAGAAAAATTCGAATGTAGAGAGAGAGAGAGAGAGAGAGAGAGAGAGAGAGAGAGAGAGAGGAGAGAGGGAGGGAGAAGAGTGGGGGGAAATAAGTGATAGGTGAACGTGCCATTTTCCAATTTTCCTAGGCGTCTGAAACTCTAGAGGATCAATGCAGTATAACTTCCCAGAAATTTGCCTCGTAATCAAGACATTCTAGACTAAAACCCCACAAAAGTCTTAGAAATGATTTTGTTCAGGAAGATTTCGCAGCTCGTTCAAAAAGGCTCGATCCTATGAGAAGTAGGTGTTAAAACGTGAGCGCTGCCTCAAAATGCAACCACTCTGTACCGAAACAAAAAGTTGCGTCAAATATAACCACAACCAACGTAGTTTATAAATCTCACACCGATACTCTGACCGAATAACTCCAAAAAGTCGCCCTCGGTCCTGCCCACCTCGAGGTGCACAGGCGAGCCGTGTCGCCGTCACACGGGCTAATGAAGGGGAAAGATTGGTGGGATAACTGGTTAATCCAACCTGACTGTTTAATACGAGATTAACTCAGTTCTCCATTTATTCTAGGGAGAGTTGGCGGACAGAACGCCCGGCCCGTGGCTGGAATCAGATATAAACAAAACAAATAGCTGTGCGAAACAAAACACAAACTACAATGGAAAGTAAAGCTCTCAAAAAACAAAACACAGCTGCAGAGGGAGAGTGAAGCTCTGCGAGAATAAGTAATATCTCGAGTCCTGCTTTAGTAAGTGTTTTACGGCACTCGCAACACAAAAAGGTCTTATAATTCCCGAAGGTTCGAGTTGTTACAAGAGATAAACAAACAAAAAAGAAGGAGGGGAGATAAAGACGATAGATCTAGATGTTCGATAGGAAAAAAGAAGCAAACCACACCAGAGTACCCACCAACCACCCACTATCTCTAGTCCGCAGGCGCAATAGTTGAGTAGGAAACAGGAACTGATCAGAAATCAAACGAGCTTGAAATTACAGATCGGAGAGATCTACCACAAATCCCATCTGCAACACGAATACATACTACTTGTATTTCTAACAGCAAC
>NW_004797432.1:513540-516468 GCF_000002075.1 Aplysia californica | reverse complement strand
CAAGAGAGAGAGAGAGAGAGAGAGAGAGAGAGAGAGAGAGAGAGAGAGAGAGAGAGAGAGAACACGGCACCTGACGGGGGCTCGTTGTAAACGAAAAGGGAGGGTGATGTCAGACTTGTTAACACGGAGCATAGAAAGATGGAGACTGAGCTATAAAAGAGACGCACGTCATCACGATAATGGTTAAAAAGTGCATAGGAGCAGCAAGGCGACAAGGGGGAAGATAATATCAGAAGCTGTATTGACAGTATCAGCACAGACTGATGGATCTGGTTCGGTTTTGTCTGAGTCAAGAGGAGTACATAAACGACAGACACGATAGCGACCTTTTTGCGTCGGAAAAGAGGAGTGTGGGATAAAAAAACGGTACAGTGGAAGAACGAGAGGTTTCCTCCTACCAGCAGGCGTAAAATAAAATTGTGTGTGTGTGTGTGGTGGGGGGGTGGTGAAAGAGAGAGAGAGAGAGAGAGAGAGAGAGAGAGAGAGAGAGAGAGAGAGAGAGAGAGAGAGAGAGAGAGAGAGAGAGAGTAATGGCAAAGACAAAACGTGAGTAAGAAAGTAGCCAATGTGTAGTATCTCTAGGCCATTCCGGCCCGACTATTTTGAAATCAGACAACAGCATCTAGATCTAGATCTAGATCTAGATCTAGATTCTAGAATCTAATTGCCAATTTTTTAAAAACCAACAACATGTATACGTTTTTACACCCCCATCGACATTAATTTTAATTATTTTAGGAAACCTGTCAAGGCCTGGTCAGGGCGAACTCGGGCTGAGGGAGATACAACACCCCTCTAGACATTCGATAAAGATTTCCTCTCCACTTGGGGATAGAAGTCGAGTCTCCTGCGGGTCACAAAGCATGCCGCTACACCACAGATGACTGATCTATTGCCTCTTATAATACGAGGAAACATTTAAGTCCAGGATAGCGCCCCAAAGAATGGACTAAGAAAATAAATCCTTTGAGGACAGTAAACGTTTTGTATGGCATAAAACCAAGTCCTTATTAACATTCCATTTCCTCTTTCATTCTTACAGCATACTCCTGATCTTTGATGATAAATCCACTTACTTGAAATACGAACGGACCGTTTCCATCAGCCATAGCGAACGAAATGGACGAGTGTCTACACACACACACACACACACACACACATACACACACACACACACACACACACACACACACACACACACATGCAAACACACACACATACACAAACAAACAAATACACAAACAGCGGTGGATAATGGCCTACTCACGCAAAGCATGCTGCCTCACACATTAGTAAGTTGAGCTCACGACTTGCATCAGCTGTCCCCAATCCACAATATTAAGGTATCGTGAAACTAAACAAAGCAGTTGAGTGTTTTTACAGTCAGTTGAGTGTTTTACGGTCAGTGAAATTAGAAGTGTACCGACAGTTTTATAACACACCAGGTTGCTAAAATCTTGCCCATGAAAATGTCTAAACAATGTAATATTTTGTTTACGGTGTTTACATAATATGAAGCACATTGCCTCCCTGCAATTTCACAAGGCATTAAGACCACAAATAGTATTTCAAAACGATTCATTTCAAACCCTTCCAGATTCCAGGTACCCAAACTCTCTTTTTCGGTTCTGACACCCTACAGAAAAACATACCAAGTGATTCTGGGGGGAAAAACTGAATTAGCCATTTGGGTTTCTGATAGTTTAAATCATCGGCTGCGTTTCCAGTCACATTGTATACAATAACAGAACTTTTTTCTGCTCATATCAAAATGTATACAATAACGCAACTTTTTTTCTGCGCAGATTAAAACGTGTATAAAAATAACTAGTTGTATGTAACCTTAAGGGGGATGTTCCCAGCACAACGCAGTCGGCATTAGCAAACTGTCTGTGAGCAGTTAAACGCCCAGTCCGGGATTATACAGCCTATCATTCAAAAGCGCGGAGATCACACGGTTGTAATGTTAAAGAGTGTGGGCAGGAAAAAACAAAACAAAACAAAAAACGACAACCAAAAACAAAAACTACAACCAAAAACAAAAACTACTTGACAACACTACCCGCACGTGGCCCATTGAGTGGTGGTCCTCGATGAGTGAGCACGAGTTTGGCCTGGCCTGCCAGTCAGGACTGTATGATAGAGTGTTAAGGTTCGAGTCTGGTTGTTTTAAGTTAGACGTCAATACATATGTATGTACAAGTCTGTTATATCGGCTTATTTTATTTGGGTGGGTTTTGTTTTTGTTTCTTGATTTTCTGTTGTGAAGGATTCTAATACCTAGATCTATTCGTGTGTCATTATATGTCTTAACATTTAATATATCTCTTAACATTTCAAAGTTATGCCGCACATGATTTTGCATGGACTTTAGCCCAGGATTTAATGAGCAGTTACGTTGAAAATTGATAAGGTTAACCTCAATAGAAGCACACAAAAAGGAAAATAACCAAACTGAAAAAAAGTTTAAAAAAACACAAAAAATAAACAAAAACAAAACAGACGTGTACCGGAGAGCTAATCAACCATCCGCACGCGCTATATATGCCTCTGCGTCAACAGTTAATTGCGCATACATCGTGCTCACTGATATTACAGTGCGTACTCATTAGTATTAGCTCGCTGCAGTCGGCGCTTATGGAAGATACTTTTAAGCTCCCTTCTGTATGTAACAAGGAAGTCCGCGGCTTTGGGCATCTTGCGAAAAACACACGCTCGGGCTTATTCGCAAGGGAAGTCGGAATAGTGAGATTAATTCATTTAAATCACTCTCTATTGTTGCTGAAGTATAGTCCACACGGAATTGTCACAATAAAAGCAAAACAAAAACAACGAAACCGGGCACGTGGACGCAAAATAGATTGAGAGGCAGAGCATGAGAGAGAGAGAGAGAGAGAGAGAGAGAGAGAGAGAGAGAGAGAGAGAGAG
>NW_004797432.1:511529-512169 GCF_000002075.1 Aplysia californica | reverse complement strand
CACCTACGCGTCAACCGCGCTGCCCAGCTATGACAGGGCCTGCCATAACACAAGAGGAGTCAATCAGTCTGGGCACTGCCCAGGGGCATTTTGCGCGGGAAATCTCACAGGCCTGGGACAGAGATGTGTCAGGCCAAGTCGAGTGAGCGAGCGGGTTCCGAGAATATCCCACGCTCGGGGGGATGTTTTGAGCTACTGTACTAAATAACCGCCAGCGATCGAAGAGCGCACTTTACCATACTTTATAGTTGGAAAATTTAGTTCCAAGTAGTCATTCTTCTAGGATGACAGACAGGTGGTTTTGGGGGAGGTGGGGGGAAGGGGGGGGAGATAAAAAAAAGTCATGGATTACTGAATTTACGACGCATGTTGACGAGAAGCAAATGCCGCCCCCCCCCCTTTCTTCCCCACATCTACGTCACAAGAGTGACTGATCGGACTGAAGAACTTTTTGAACTCTTGTTTTGTTCGTTCTTGTGATGACGGCAAAGACACGCATCGATGACAATACCGATGCCAACCACAAATTGGCCCCCACAAACACACACACACAAACAAACACACACGCATACACACCCACACACTTAATATACACGCAAACATCCAGACACATTTAAAGCTGGAAGCCAAGGTCTTTGCT
>NW_004797432.1:508981-510157 GCF_000002075.1 Aplysia californica | reverse complement strand
ACAATTTAATGCCCTACTTGGGAATACACGAAGGTGGAAGACATGATAAATATAGCCTTTAAAAACGTGGCAAAAATGGGCGCAGGCTATAATGAGGTTGACAAACGTGGACTTATGCTCAGAGCTGTGGATTTCAGAGCTCCGGATTATCATGTTCCTATTTGTGCGATTTTTCGTATGTCATTTCCGTTTCTCTTTCTCTCGTGTAGTCAGCCTTCAAAGTGGCAAAAACATATTGCCAGATCTAAAAAGACGATTCACACATAGCATTTCTTCAAAGATCAGCCTCACGTCTTACTGTTCCATGATACCCTTTTTAGCTCTCTCTTTCAAGTCGTGTGCAGGGCGCAGTCAGATTCAATGGAATATCATAAAGTCAGAGGTTACAACGCCGAATGCTTAGGAGCTAATCAATCGAGCTTTTCACCAACTCAATAGACGCATTAATGTATGTGTACCGTACCCCAAGGGTTTGTTCAGTTGATCGACCCAACGATTTATCTGTGTGCTGCCTTCTAACAATATTATGTTTTCATTTTTTTAACCCCTTCTTAAAATTAATACGCGCAACAGATGTTTTTGTAGTAAGTGAAAAATCGTTTTGATATGGAAAAAGAATTGTAAACGATCGCAACACACACGGAACAAAAGAAACGCAAAACCTTTTCGTTAAAAGTCAAAAGAATAGGGAGGAAAGATGAATAACATTTTGAAAAAGGCAGAACGTTCATACAGCGAAGGCCACCCATCAACCATCTTGCAATATACATTTTCGCCATGTCTACAAACAAATTTGCTGTCGGTCTAAAATATTTATCAAGGCAGGTTTCTTTGAATCATTCGTGCGAGCATGAAAGGTTGTGTCTTATTTGACAGTGACTAGAATTTCTAGCAAGATTTAGAGACTAGAAAATATCAACAGGTGACCCCGTTTGCCAAAGGAATCAGTAAATCAGTTTAAACTGCTTCTCTCATTCTAATTTCCAAACGTTAAGCCAACAATTTTTATCTAAGCAATGAAATTGATTCTCCAACAGAACAGTATGCGCACACATTTAACCAGGTCACCTATATTACCACGGGTCAGCGATAAGTGGGCGTGTTACCATCACAGAGTGACTTTTAAGAAAAAATCCCCTTTCCCTGTCTCGCCTCTCTCTCTCTCTCTCTCTCTCT
>NW_004797432.1:506771-508005 GCF_000002075.1 Aplysia californica | reverse complement strand
TGCCTCCATCTAAGCCTTCCTCGGTCCCCCCAGGTCTGCGGAAATCATAACTACACAAAGCTTTATCTCTCTCCATCAAGCGGCCCTGAGTAAATAATCATTTCATATCGCTACAGGGAAAAGTGGTGCGCTCTCACCGACCCAAACGGAAATTGGGAGAAATAAGGGAGACGGGGAGAACGGTCAGGGAGAGGAGAAGGGGGAGGAGAGGATTTTTTTTTCCTTCGTAGGATGGAGGGGGTGGGGAGGGGGGTCACTCTTGGGACACATCAACCCCCAGAATCATTACGAGATGTGATGAGAAATTCACTTCTAAGGTCCGTCAATGGAGCACATGCCCCAGCACGTAAAACCGCTTCCTCATCCATCACTGCCCCCCTCTCCCCCTCCTCCCCCGCCCTCATCCTAAAATTCCCTTCTTTTTTGCCTCACTCTGAATCTCTGTAAAGATAAATTACACATACTCCTACATGCCGACACAAAATATTCTGAGTGAGAGCGCGGGAGCGACTTGAAAGGACAAGCTGGCTACACCACCACCACCCACTTGTTTGTTTGTTCGTTTGTTTGTTTGTTTGTTTGTTTGAGTAAAGAGAAGCACATTGACACATCAATGGTCATTTAGTGCTAGGAAAAGGTAAGACAGACAGACAGACAGACAGACAGAAACAACAGAGGGAAAGTAAAGAAGTTGGATACCATTGGCACCCTCCGACCTCCCGCTCACCCACTCGTCGGCCATAAAAGTAAAGCATTGTCAAGGACTGGACACACACAGATCAACAAGCACTTGGAAAAACTTCCCTGCTCATTTTTCGTTTTCATGTTAGTATGTTAGTTCATTTGCCTGTCTGGGTGGACACAGGATGAGCGAACAGCCATTACGCAATTATGATTAAAGTGCTGAGAGAGCCTGTGCTCAAAGATTAATTGGGGTTGAGCGCCATAAATGTCATAATATGTATTATATTTCTGCTTCTTCTCCTTCTTTATCGGCAAATTAAGGTTCACGTTTCAAACATAGATTATAATCATATCGTTTACTTTGTCTTTTATCTTCTTGCTTTAATGAGAAGGCCAGCTATTTTGATTCTGACAACTACTCTGTACTACACTTTAAACGCCCAAAGCTAATACTTGTATGGGGCAAACCACTGTATATAAAAATGCAATCTATTATCATTATTATTTCTATTATTATTATTATTATTATTATCAGTTTTTTATTATAATT
>NW_004797432.1:503743-505327 GCF_000002075.1 Aplysia californica | reverse complement strand
CGAGAGAGAGAGAGAGAGAGAGAGAGAGAGAGAGAGAGAGAGAGAGAGAGAGAGAGAGAGAGAGAGAGAGAGAGAGATGTGTTGTGTGCCTGTAACTGAAGTTGCGTCAAAGTACCAAGTCACTTTAAACTGCGCGCGCCTTCGTGAGCACACACACACTCACGTAAGCCTGGCAGTGTGAGCGTGTAGATCAGATGCAGATGGCACAGTGTGTAACACATATACAGTCACATATCACTCTATAGTAAGTTTCTAAAACACGCACATAAAGGTACTCACCCCGACGGGTACAAAAATCGACATCCACGAGCGTCTTGCACGCGCACACACACAAAAACACACCGAACTGCTTGAAAGTAATACAACTCACACCACGCTCTACAGCACAAGAGCGGAGGGAACACTGGCGCAGTCAGTCGTCCCGCACTGAGCGTGTACGCGTGTGCGTGTGTATGTGTGTGCGTGTGTGGTGTGTGTGTGTGCGTGTGTGCGTGTGTGTGTGAGGGGGAATCAACTGTAGCCACTAATGAGCCGCGCGGTCCCGTCTGGGCGTGCTAGGAACGGTCTTATCAGAGGCCGGGGGTCCGCCTATCTGCTCAGCTCTCCTCGCTTCTCTTCCACCACACGGACCATACGATGTAGGAAGCGATGCCAACACACAGTCCAAGACCGACGACTCACATCACAGAAACTACTCAGTTCTCCTTGCTTCGCTCTTTTACCGTCATTCAGCTAGATCTAGATCTAGTGACTGGGAGAACGCTGCAGGAGTTGGTCGTAGAGTGTACAACTTTTTTTTCAACTTGCACTTGTTGAGAGGACGGAGGGCCGTGCACTATCCACGGTTAAGTATTTAAGAACGAATGGACTGGTGAAGTAAGAAGGTGGATTGGCTGGAAGATTATCCAACTTTATCTAGTTTAGAGAGGACAGAGAATCGTAGACTGTCCAACTTTTTACTTGTTGAAAGGGGATGGATCAGATCGTAAACTTTCCACATTTGTCTCTCTTACAGGGATACGATTTAAGGATGGTAATCTCTACGTGCGTTGTCCAGCTTTAACTGTAGGTAGTTAAGTAAATCAGATTGTAGACTTTCAAACTTCAAAAGGTTGAGAGAGATGTAAAGAAAAAGTATGGAGGATAATTACAAAACTACAAGGGACAGTCAGGGTTCAGATTTGGATCTCTTTCAACGCAATGTATGTTGCTTATTAACAAGGCAAAAAAGGATGAAGGATATAAGACACGAAAGGAATTCTATCGTACGCTATCGTCACAGTTGATAAACGCTGTCTCATATGACCCAGCAAAGAGGCGTCGTAGTGTAGCAAGTATTGCTCTAGCAGCGGACCCACAAGACGGTGATTAAAATCCCCTGACTAAACCAGCACACAACTCGCGTGTGTGTATCCCCGTATCACTGAAGCTGGATGAATTTCCACCACCACGGCGAGCACGTCAATAGGCTAACAGCGACCTGTGCAAACTTTCTGCATGGCTGGCGGGGCCACTGCACAGGACGTGCATTATAGTGGAGAAAGGGGAGGGGGAGGGACGGAGGAGGAGGAGAGGAAGTTGGGG
>NW_004797432.1:502160-503314 GCF_000002075.1 Aplysia californica | reverse complement strand
CTCTCGGAAACTCCAACCTCCCCCCTCCCCTAAACCTCTTGCTCCCCTCTCGTCTCTCCTTGCGTCCCGCACACACTCACTCACGCGGTAATCACCCCTTCCCACCCCGCCTCCCCCGGAACGTGCCCCCGCAGAACTGAGTGAGAACACTGTAGTGCTCACTCTCGTAAAGGGCCGTTACTCCCCTAAGCCATTGCAACAGGGGAAGTTAACCCGCCCCCTCCCCCAAAAGCTTCAACTGGTGTGGGTTAATCATCGCGTTTTGCGCCAGTTGTGCTGCGGTTTGATTTTGTCCGGATTTGTTTTCAAACTCTCTTGACTAGAATCGAGCGGGTTGCATTGGCAGTATTAGCTTTACCGCATACACTGCTCTCGTTTACATTTGGCGTGTTCTATTTGTCTACAGAGTAGCGGTGACGGCAGCAGTTGGCGTGATTTCCCATTGTCCCCGACACAGGGGTTAATGACTTTGGCAACTTTCATCGATTACCGCTGTGCTGAAGATCTAGATATTCACGCCCCGGTCCTCTGGTAACAGAATTCTTTTCGAAACGTTTTGGAATTGATCTCCCGGCACGCGCCCCCCCCCCTCCCCCCAAAAAGTTTGGTCACTTTTAAAAATAAGTTTTTCCCTCATCTTTATGGAAATGTCTTGCAGTCTTGAACTGCGTTGACTTTAACACTATCAGACCCATTAGTCTAGAAGATATGCGAGCTTTTTCTGAGTGGAATTAATCCATTAGAACAAACCTCTCAACAGTGACTAGAACAGTATTTACTTTTGTTTCAGTTAATTTACTATTCACCAGAGTCACTTTCGTATTCGTAATGTATTAGTTCACTTGCAGTCCACACCAAAATATTCACTAGTGAACGCCACGTGATCTCTCCGGAACTCCAAACTCTGCAGTTGCATTTTGAACCAAACTACAGACTTAACGTCTGTGGGACTACAGTTTCCCAACCAGATCTCCTAAGGTATATTCTGCTGAACACAAACCAAACAAACACAATAGGACCTTCAAAGGCCACAGTAAACCCCCCCCCCACCCCCTTCCCTCTTCCCTTCCTCAATACCAACCAATAACAGGCTTACATTTTCATATCAAATGTGACACACAACACACACACACACACACACACACGCACACACA
>NW_004797432.1:495854-502060 GCF_000002075.1 Aplysia californica | reverse complement strand
CACACACACACACACACACACACACACGAACACTTTTTAAGAGATGCCATTGAAATACAACCTCACATCGCAAACAGTTCCCTACCCATAATCTCTACACTTCACGGCCTAGACCCGCACCATACCCCGACCCCAGTACTGCAGTTTGTGCACCCTGGTTTCAAGAACGCTAGATCTGCGGCAAGCACCCCGCTGTGAAATCGCATTTTTATCACGCCCCCCAATATCATATTAATGCATAAAGGAAACAAAGCTGGAAAAGAGAGCTGAACCATTAATTTCTCAACGTTTACCTTTCACAGTATAACCTCGTCCCAGAAACGATCTCGCATAGATTACGGTTCGTCTCGTGGAGATGAGAGCCCCGGGAAGGTATCCGCTCCTCCAAGGGTTATTATAAAGTTATCGGTGCACGGCATCGCCCAACTTGACATCTCCGAGGTCACGAGGACACATGACTAGAGCTGGGCGAAGAATCTAGTCGGGAACCGATCCCCAAGACTAATGCTACAAAAGAAAAGTTCCGACTCCTTTTTACTTAAACCAGCCGTTACCAATTACTTTAATCAGTAACATTTTCTTTTTTTCTTTTTTGAATTTATTTCGGAAAAATAAAAATTGATGCTCCGCAGTGTTCCCAAATCAAGGTTATCCTAAATCCTAAAGATGTTCGGAGCTACCATGTAATCACAGGAAGAAATCCAATCATTGGAAAGTAAGTAACTGGGTTCGGAGTCGATTCCTACGATTCCTAGCTTTCAATAACCTGGAACCTCGCCGCCCAGCACTACACATGACAAACCAGCATCATATACTCGACCACCTAAACACAATGTCAGCTAAAGCTGTGTAAACTCTCGTCTAACTTAGTACAGTCGACCCCTTTTCAAACTGCCACCTGTATAAGACAGTCGCCAGTACACACGGCCACTTCCTATATCTTCCCTTGCGAACATTTCAAATTATAATGACATTGTAAAACGACCACCAGTCAAAGACAATCACTTTTTCCCCTGACATTGGGTGACAGTCTTAGAAAATTTTGACTGTATGATATTACTATGAATCTGCAGGTATCAGTCGGGGCAGAATGCCAGACTAGCCAGTGCATACTTATTGAAGGAATAAACTCATCCTTCTGATGGAGTAAAAAAAAAAAAAAAAGAACGCAGTGTACTTTTCTTCAGTGTGCATCATCAGTCGGACAGCTTCCTCTCCAACTGATCATAATACCTTCGCAATAACACGGAGTATTAAATAAGACAATCGAAGGCGTTCATCTTTTATCTCGTACTACTTTTGTTGAAGGCTATCATAATTCAAGCGCTTAAAGAGTTACAAGCAAGCTATTACTTTTTAGATTGAATAAACCACCTCTTAAACTTCTATACGAGCCATTTTAGGCAACAAAGTTATTGTCGTCGAAAGTAACGTCAGCATGACCCAGAAAAGGACAACAACAACAACAACAACAACAACAAAAACAACAAAAGCAAAAACAACAACAACAACAAACGCTTTTTTTCTACAGGCGTGATGTCAAAAATAATCTAGCAGAATGGAAACCTCGATTAAACAAGGGACATTATTTTTTAAAAGTCAGACATAAGATTCACTTCAGCCCATAGATGTACACTATAGTTTAAAAGGGGGTAACTCTATGCTTCAGCCCCAGATTTCGTTCGACAGCTTTGGCATGTTTTGGTTTAGACAGCTTTGCTAGGCTCTGTGGTCCAAAATTATCGCTGCTCGGCGGAGAAAACAATACTATTATTCTCATACATGTCGTTTGGACATAAGAACACATGACTCTTAATTTGTTGGGTCTCTCTCTCTCTCTCTCTCTCTCTCTCTCTCTCTCTCTCTCTCTCTCTCTCTCTGTGATCATATAGGGTGATGAACGCATCCTATGTATGGGACTACGAACACGCAAAATAGGTTTACAGAATAGGAGACAGGGCATTTTTGCACATGCAAGCAGCGTTTGTTCGTAAAGAGATGCTAAATTTACCTGGTCCTTTCGGTTAAGTATCCATTCGGTCATCAGCTCCTGTGATGGCACATTTTGGGGTCGCTGCTCAACCATACGTTTCGTCAGGTTATCCAGTGTGACTATGTTAAGAAATAACTGTCACCATGGTGATTCCTGTTCAGTTGACAGGAATTTTCTCTCACTTGGGGTTAGCAGGTGGCTTTGTTTTGAATTTCTAGTCATACACACTCTGTCCTTGCTCGTTCAAGATTCATGCTTTCCGACGAGCTACAAACGGATTCAGCTATCCCCCCCCCCCCAATCCCTCCCCGGTTTCGGCATTTGATACTAACCGACCGATAGCTCTAAAATAAATTCTGAGGGGGCCATTATGAGACATCAAAATATTATACACCGCCCGTCCACCAGACACTTTGTCAACCCAAAATCTTAGTCGATGGTATAAAATAATGTCTTGTGCTTTTCAGATGTACATTCGTTTAGAGTGAACTGATGGAAGAGGCTACAGTTGAGAGGACAATAAACATTAAATGGGCAGTCGCTGGGGACTGCCATCATTTGACCTCTGAGAACTTCCCCAGTCACGTTGGTTCTCGCCCCCATGCTCGCTCTCGTTGGAGACTCCGGCTGGGACATGTGGTGCAGCTTGGGCAAGAGCACTTTGGCTCATGTTGCCGCCTGAACCGGGATGAGAGGGTCGATGGGAGTAAGGCGGCGGCGGCTCAGCGGGACCCAAGAAGGATGGATTTGCTATGGCGTGGTCAGAAGGGATTTGGCCAGTCATAAAATGATGAGCTGGAATTTGGTTGGTCGAAGCTTGGGGAGGAGGAATATGGTAGAGAAAAGGAGTTTGGTTGGCTTGAAAATGATGAACTGGAGCTGTTGGAGCTGAATAAGGAGAAAGAAGAGGAGAAGGAAGAAGAGGAGGAGGAAGAAGAGGAGGAGGAAGAAGAGGAGGAGGAGGATAAAAAGGAGGAGGAGGATAAAAAGGATGAGGAGGAAGAAAAGGAAGAGGAGGAAAAAAATAAGCAGGTGGAAGAAAAGGAGGGGGAGGGTTGTGAAAAAGAATTTGGTTGGCTGGAGGATAATGATGAGGCATTTGGTAGGTCGGAAAATGATGAACTGGGTTGGACGGGACAAGACAAACAGGAACTGAACTGGGGGGAACTTGAAGAGCTGGGCTGTTGTAGGTCTGGACTGAATTGGGAGGAATTTGAGCAGCCGACATATTATGATGTAAAGAGGCTGGAAGACCGTGAGACGAAACGTATGTGGTTGAAGCCCCATGAAAAGGGATTTCGTTGTTTGGAACATTGTCAGAGGGAACTTGATTGGTAGAAGCTTGGGAAGGCATTTGACTCTGCAGAGGAGGAGGAGCATGCATTTGGTGGGCCTGGACAGGATGAGAAGGAACTTGAGCCGTTACAGCATTGTTAGAAGCAACATGGCTCGACAACTGACAAGGAATTCCATCTTCTTGAAGATGATATGCATGCATTGCATCGGCCTCAGCGTGTTGAGAAGAAATATGACTGCACTGAACGGACTGAGAAGGAATATGGTGAGACATCACTTGGCATGAAGAACTTTGTGAAGTAGGAATGCAATGAGAACTTTGATCGTGAGCCTGGTTCGTTTTAGTTTCGGGGACTTGATGGGTCTGTGCGACCATGAGAGAAAATGCCCCCTGGGGTTCTTGTGGCACGTTGTTCTGTGACACCGGGGTTCGGCTGTCTCGCCGAGTCTCGTTTACTTTAGGGGGCAACAGAGGCAGCAGCACGTCTAGAGATACCCCCGTGATGTCATGCTCTAGTCTATGCTCCTGTAGATAACAGGGATATGAATGCACTCGTCTGTAGGCTCTTCCAGGTCTGACACGACATGACTGCAAGGGCGAATTCTCGTAAGCTTGCTCAGAACGTAGTCTATTGCGCGAGTTCTGATCTGGTCTCATTCCGAGCTCTTCATGAAAAGGCACTAGCCTGTTGGTGCCGAGGTCTGGGGTGGAACCGGCAATATATCTTCTCTCACGGAACTGTGGACTGACCACGTCCCTTCGGCTGAGACTTCGCCGTCTGCTTGTCAATCTGGTCCCGTCATGTACATCCGCTGAGTTGTCATTCTCTGTCTGATCTGAGTTGAACTGGTGACCAGTGTGAAGCCACGTGTTGATACGATGGAGTAGGAACGGGGAGCATTCCATGACGTCATCGTCCTGAAAGGATCCCAACAAGGCGCCAAAGATCGTAATGGTCTGTCCACCATAAGGCAAATAAGGAAAAGGCGCATCCACCCGAGAATCAAAGAGCAGATCAGAAGGAATCAAAACTTTGCAAGGCTTCGGCGAATGAACAATGCGGCTTAAAACGTGATGGGATTGCTTGCTTCCTCTCAGTTTCATTTGAGACTTTTCTAAACTCAGTCGCCAGAAACCTTTAACCGTTACAATGTGTTTCAGAATTCTATCAATCACTTTATCAGGGCATCGAACAGGCACGTCTATTTTATCAAACGCTAACGGAGCGAGTTTGGGCCTGGACATTTCAGCTGCGCGTGTAGACCGAGCCCAGTCAGATCTCCTAGAGATGCTTCTATCTAAAGACGATGTACCCGAATCTTCCATGTGCCCGCTTTGACCACATGACCGTCTCGCCGTAGACGTCACTGCGCTGTCCGCAGTGTGGTTTCCTGATGCCATTGCCTTATTGTCTAGTGGGCTTCTCGCGGAAGAAGGTGTGTCTGATGGCAGGACACAAAGCGACACTCTTCTTTTGACAGGATCGAATGCCAATGTTGACGAGAACAGTTTACAAAAGTGTTCGAAGGTGTTTCTGATGGACGACATGATTTCTGATGCCATCTCAAGAGTTACACATGAACCCCGAGATGTGAACACTTCGTCGTCTGAAGCGTCCACAGACACGCAGGATCTGATGTCTGTCGATCTCTCACAGACGCCACTTTCGTTCGGTGACAACGATTGTCTTTTGTGACGGTTCCTCCTCTTCCTACGCTGGAATTGGATGACCGACATTATGTGTGCACTGGAATCACTACCAGAAGAGTAGGAGTTAAATTCGTGGTCATTTGGGCTTATTTCAGGAGATCCCCCTGTTGGGCTCCCATCTTGACGAGGCTCCCACATCTCGAGCAAGGCAGTAAGATGGTCAGTGTTGTGTCGAATTGGCTCGCTTTTATTTGTCCCCTCGATGGCATCCTGCAGAAGCCAGTGGGTATCCTCTTGATGAGTTTGGGTATTCTCTTTTTCATCACTTTGGGTATTCTCTTTTTCATCAATCTGGGTATCCTCTTCATCAATTTGGGTTTCTTCTTCAGTATGTGTAATTTGGGTGTCAAATTCGGTAGCCCCTTCGTCAGTTTGGTTAACCTCTACATCATTTTCCACACCACCGTGTGAACTTGAGTTACCAGCGCCGGACACTCCATTCTCTCTTTCGTTTTCAGAAGGCTGGAGACACTCTGTTCTCTGGCGTGTTTCAGCACTAGCTTCCTCGGTAGAAAGGCTCCATGAGGCAATTGTTCGATTGGTTTTATCCGACATTGTTGAAGACAAAATAACTGATATCAGTTACTGTTAAACAGTGTCGAGATAATATGCTTCCAGAATCTTCTCGTTGACCTTGGGAATTAATCTTTCCAAAGCAAACTACAACGTTATGCTACAATACAATATCTCAAAGACGGCATGCTAGAATAACATATTTTGAGATAGAGAACTATGCAGCCATAAACGCTCAATAAAAGGTTTTTCCTATTAAAAAAATGCGCAATGCAAACATGCGGATAAAATGATTGCTTTGTGCGGAAGTAAATAACATGGTTTTAAATAATCAACATCCGTATCAACAATTGGTAATCCATATCGAATGACACATAGGCAACCACGACATGATCTGCGTTCCCTGACTTGAATGTCAAAGATCAGATGAAATTAAAAGAACACGCAGACTCTGTATAGATTCCATTTAGGCTAACACGAACACACTCACGACCACAAACACACACACATTTTGTACAAAATAGTTGTATGGACAGGGCCTTTTGTGTGGACGGAAAAACAAACACAGAAACGTGAGAACTTCTCATTTCGATAACCATGACAGACTCGAGACTGTTGCACAGATTTACAAGAAGTCCAGGAATCGGAACAATGTGCTCCGAGTTGTTTTATCCCCCCTTCTCTCCCCCCCCC
>NW_004797432.1:493909-495423 GCF_000002075.1 Aplysia californica | reverse complement strand
AGAGGATACCAATAACTCTACATGCCCCTAAATTGACGAGAGCCTGATTCCACCACGCTGCCTCACATATGATTGACGCCATCTGATTAGTAGAAAAAAAGTGAATATAACAGTGTCCAATAGTGCGTTACGTACATACAAGTAACTGTAATAGCAGATAGAGATTCTAGGATTATAGATGTAAGTCATTGACCTGAGAGCGGTGATGATTTTAGATATAATGGTGGTGATGAGTGATGACGAGGGATTGCGTTTAAGTAATGTTAGCGTTAGTCCTATCTTCCTCTGCTCCAATGAGTCACGGGGGACGTGGGCACCCTCTATCCCGTTCCCTTCTGGAACCATCTTCACGGTCACCGTGAAGTTCCGAAATGGTGGGCTCAGTCAAAAGGGCTTGTAAAGATGATCCTGCAGGGCACTCTCTCTCTCTCTCTCTCTCTCTCTCTCTCTCTCTCTCTCTCTCTCTCTCTCTCTCTCTCTCTCTCTCTCTCTCTCTAATACCCCGTTTATCCCCCTCCCCTTTTCTCATATTCCCCTTTCTCGCCTCTGTCGTTACCCTTTTCTTGTAGACAACACAACGGAAGTGTTTACCATAGGGGAATTAATTTCCATCTTTGTCGAGTTCCGCGCGATAAAAAAAATTTGACCCCAAAGACTGTTTACCTCAAGACAGCCGGACACTGATACTACTTGCGGTCACTCTGACCTGCTGCGGGAGAAATTCGAGAATGGCAATAATATATTCCTCACACAAGTCTTCTAAAACTTCGGACAAAGCTTGCTGAATTATTACTTGAGCCCCAAACTACAAAAGATTTGACACATATTCACGAAGCTGAGGGCAATGTCCGACTGGATACAGAGCGGCTTTTTCACAAAGCAAACACACTATTTTTTCGGAAGGAAATAAAACCTCCTGATAGGCTGAGATAATTTTAATCCTTCCCCCCTCCACCTCCACCCCACCCCTCATGGGTCAGCATCTTCACCTTTTCGCAAGTCAGTGACCGATAAAACTGCAGCCGCGGTGAGCTCATAATGCCCAATATAACTCACTCGCAAGGGAAACGACAAACAGACGAATACTAACACGCAGACACAAATATAAGCACATGCTCACACATGCACAAATGCGAGCTCTCATGCATACACCCTTATTCATGATCACTTTGACCCACCATAGCATACACTAAAACTAATGCATACATTATAATGCACGTGCACACACATACCCTTCCATACACCCTATAACGCGCCAGCAAACATTATCTGTGCTTCGAGGTAATGATTTAAATACGGGCTCTGGTATGAGAGTGTGAGCGGGTTTGAGGGTACTATGCTATAATTAGGAACACAATTGCTCACTCTCCGTCGCCACCCTCTCAGCTCTAGAGAGTAAACATGCGCACACGCTCATGATTGTGTGTGTGGGGAGGGGGGGGTGTGTGTGTGCGTGAGGTGGGGGCAGCGTGTGTGCGTGGGGGAGTGAGTGTGTGTGTGTGCGTGTGTGTGTG
>NW_004797432.1:489252-490526 GCF_000002075.1 Aplysia californica | reverse complement strand
CCCTTTCCACCCATGCATCCTTGCTTGTGAGAACGGGCTCCCCCGGGCTGTGCAGGAAAACACCTTACTGTTTTAGTAGAGGTTGCATAAGGTCATATTATGAGCGCCAGAAAATTTGAGGTGTTACAAGAAAGTAACAAACATAAAAAAGAAGGGGAGATAAGGACTATGGTAGATGTTTGATAGGAAAGAAGGAGCAAACCACACCAGAGCACCCGCCAATCACCCACAAACACCATACTAAAAATAAGACAGGTACACTCGGAAAAGTACTGTCCACCTGACGAATAGAACCCACAGACTTTTTCTGCAAAGCAAAGAGTGTGGTAAAGACACCAGAGATTTACGAGTCTCTCTGTTACTCAATAGAGGTAACATGTTGGACTACTGAGCGGGTGGCCCTGGTTCAAATCCCATACTGGGTATTTTTTTAACTCAGGTGGTTTTGAGGAGTTTTCAAGGCTCTCAACCTATTTGACTCGGTCCTATTGCAGACAGACGTTAAATTCTGAGGTTTAGCCTCTTAAATAACCTAAGAGTGCTGACAGGGGCGTAAAATTTATGCACGTGCTTTCTCACAGATTCATGCACAACAGTCCAAAGCCATTGTGTCCTTTGGAAAGGCACTTTACACAAATTTCCCATTTTGACTCGGTCCTTTCGGAGATGAACGTTAAACTCGGAGGTCCCGTAAATAACCTTATAGTGTTGATAGATGCGTTAAACACAATATTACCATTTCACAATTTTCAATCCAGTGCACACCCCATCCCCCTTTCTCCTCTTGTAGATAGAAAGTTGAGAGCGCACAAACAGCTCCCATTCTCACATGAGTCTGGGTGCCTGCCACTCACTGACTTTCACTAAAAGTACTCACAAGCACGCCGCGCGCAGATCAATCACTCACTACCTGATATCTTCTTGCCAGCACATCCAAAGCATTGGACAGAGTCTCTTTAAGTGGGTGAGTGCGTAAGGGGGCGGGCGGTGGTGAGGCACATTCAAGGTCACAGAATCCAATCAATGAATGAGAATGGGTCCCCCCCCCCCTCTTGAATCTAGCGTGAATTATAGTATAATCCAAGTGGGTCAGGCGTAGGCGGCAAAGATTGTATTGTATGCATGTGTACGAGCGAGCGTATGTGGGATATTTACACGAGTCAATATGGGGGAGGGGGAACAGAGACACAGAGAGAGATAGAGATAGAGAGAGAGATGGGGGAAGAGAGAGAGAGAGAGAGAGAGAGAGAGAGAGAGAGAGAGAGAGAGAGAGA
>NW_004797432.1:487639-489152 GCF_000002075.1 Aplysia californica | reverse complement strand
GAGAGAGAGAGGGGGGGTGAGGGAGAGAGAGAGATAGAGATAGATATAGATATTCAATTCTTCCATCTTCCTAAGAACTAACTTTGCCTAGTTAGCTTTCTCCTTTGCATTAAACACGACTGGGTGGATGGTTGGCCAATGCTCTGGTGTGACTTCCTCCTTTTTTTTTATATCAAACATCTTTCTTTCTTATCTCTCCTCCTTTTTTACGTTTGTTGCTCTCTTATCACACATCTTATCTTCGGCATTTATATGACCTAAATTATGTTACACGCGTCGAAAAATTACAATTGAAATTTTTTTTAAATTGTCTCTTGTCCAATGCAGGTTGCATTTTCTTTCTTAATCCAATATTGTTTCTTTTTTTTTTTTTACTTGTTTCCTTGTGGGTGGTTGGCGGGTGTTCTGGGGTGGTTTGCTTCTCCTTTCCTATCAAACATCTATCGTCCTTATCTCCCCTTCTTCTTTTTATGTTTGTTGTTCTCTTATGTAACACCTCTAATCTTCTGGCGCTCATAAGACCTTATGCAGTTGCGACAGCCGTAAAACCTCTACTAAAACTAAAAACTAAACACCTCTAATCTTCGCATTTATATGACCCAAATTGTGTTGCAAGTGCCGTAAAACTCATTTTGAAAAAAAAAAAAAAGAAACGTGAAGTTTCTTTCGTCTCTTGTCCAATGCAGGTTGCATTTTCTTTCTTTAGCCTTTATCGTTTCTTTGTGTTTACTAGTTTCCTTTTTTCGTAGCCTTACAGCTCGATCCGCGTGGGAGAACTACTTAATTGTTCAAAGTCAGCTTATCCTTTCTTACCGTTACTCAGCCATGTTACAAAAAACTTTGTTTTATAAAAATAAAAAAAAAAGAACTAGAGCTTAAAGATTAGAAGTTTTTGGAGCAGATCTCCGTCCCCAGGTAGAAAAACACTGACGATGTACATTGTTGCGGTTAACCAACAACGCATCCCCTCTTTCCCACCCTTTCCGACCCTTAACACGTTCTTTCCTATTTCTGACCGTCTACCCCACCAAAATAAAATAAAAACCAACAAAACAAAATCCAAAAACAAAACTAACAAAAACAAAAACAAACGGAAAATAAAAGAAAACAGAACAAAACAAACACACACACACACAAGCACACACACACACACACACACACGCACACACACACACACACACACACACATATACACACACACATCACACACATACACACACACACACACATTCCCCCTTTTCGGAACAGTAATGGAAAGTAAAGTCCCATAGCGCGTGCAAGCCTGGTGTTCCCGGCAGGGGCAGCCGGCTGCAAAAATCTCATTACACGTATCGGGTGTTGTTGACATAAACTAATGTTTGTTTGAAAAAAAAAATAGCATCATGAGACAGACTAAGGCAGGATTAAGGCTTCGTAAACATATCCCCGCTTGATTCTTAGAGAGGGATTGTCGGGTGGGGAAGGGTGGGTGGGTGGAGAGAAATATAATTGGAGAGGGGAGAGGGAGAGAGAG
>NW_004797432.1:485647-487389 GCF_000002075.1 Aplysia californica | reverse complement strand
GGAGGACGGCTTTTTTTTCGAGGGAAGAGAATGAATGAGTACATTTTCAGCACGTGCGAGATGCAGTATGCTCCTGTGTTAACTTGCATAATGTGAGAGATAGAATGACAAAAGATGACCCCTCTGCAGAGCGTTCATTAAGGCCAGTATCTGTTCACACGGACGCTAGGAACGCGGCGTGGGCACGACCACTGGTGCGTCGTTTGCGCAGTTTGCAGTGAATGCACGTGAGAAGCGCTCGTTAGGGAAAATGCGAACAGCATAGCCAATTTCCATTTGAAAGATGGGAATTGGACGTGAGTTTGCTTGGGCTCTTTACAGGATATTGCGTTGAGGCAACGATCGAAAACATTGCTGTTGTTGTTGATGATGTAGTTGTTGTTGTTGTTGCTGCTGTTGTTATTGTTGTTGTTGCTGTTGTTGTTGTTGTTGTTGTTGTTGTTGTTATTGTTGCTGTTGTTGTTGTTGTTGTTGTTGTTGCTCTTATTGGGAGCTAAAAGCGAAAAGAGAATCAGATGAAGACAGTCATATGATTCACCTTTATGATAATTATTAATATACCACCGTAAATTGTTATACACATATTAACCTGGTAGAACATCACTCGATTCGTTCTATGCTAGCGCACCATGTTTTATCAGTTTTCAAGTCAGGTAGTCAGATAATATCGCGGGTATAAGGCAAGATTGTTACAAGTGTAGACATACTCTTTTGTGAAAACGAACAGGAGCTTGAGTTCAACAGACGCAATAATTTTGAAACGTGTGTTATTTACTTCAAGGAGAACAGAATAACTCGAAACACAAGAAAACCTCTTGTTTAAAGCTGGTGTTTTTTTTTTAATTAAAAATTATTTTTTTTTAGCCCCCATCGATTCAACTTAGATCATATAAGAGGCAGGCTTCCGACAGAACTGTCAGGGCGAACCAAAGAGGTTGGGGTCAATCCAAGCTGAGAGGACTACCACATCTCAAAAGAAAAACGGAGATACATGTACTCAATAAAAATTTTCTCCCCACTCGGGAATCAAACTCGGGTCTCTTGTATGCGACAGCAAAGCGCCTAACCGAGACACCACAGACGGAGGTAAAAGATTTCTTGCTATTACTGTTATTGAATGCGGTTTTAAAATAACAAGACTTAGACTTTTTGTTGTTGCAGATAATATGATGCCTTTACTTTATTCTTGCGATATGTATACTCTTCACAACATTCCAAATGAGACAGGAGATGCGGTTCAGTAACAACAGACCACTCAAGCATGGGCATACAGAGTGTGAGTGTGTGTATGCGTGTGTGTGTGTGTGTGTGTGTGTGTGTGTGTGTGTGTGTGTGTGTGTGTGTGCGTGTGTGCGTAGTCGGGGGAGGGGGGCACTCAGTAACACGACAGACACATTATTGTGCAAGATGTGCATTTATTGATACACACTCGTTTAATCATTCACACTACATTATTTTAATGGGATATACTTTCGCATGATCACATAAATGTTTAATGAAACATCGATACAACGAAGCGTTTTCACTTTCACAAAATTCATCCAAGCCCACAGCCTGCCTGCCTGCCTGTCTGTCTGTCTGTCTTTCCGTTTATTTTTCTATCTACTTATCTCAAATATTCATTCACACATGAATAAACTTATACACACGTGCAAAAACATCCCCCACCCTTTTCTCTCCTTACTTCCATCTGTTATCCTTAGCCACCTCCTTTTTCCTACTCTGAGGATTCACCCGAGGTG
>NW_004797432.1:483328-484902 GCF_000002075.1 Aplysia californica | reverse complement strand
TGCCTGTGTGCACTCGCTCACTAGTTCTGAGGACATTGGGTATAAAACATACCAGCGAAACCATTTATCTCCGTAATTACAAAGACATAGTTATTCATAGGTATCAGAACACAAACACTCCCATCCTACGCACATACACATTATGACCCCACATCTTTGCACAGACAAGTACATGAATGTATTCATACGCAACACGCCCCACCCATTTCCTAACATACACATAAAATCAGAATTGTGAACTCAAATGCAATTTTTTTTCTTGCGGAAAAATACAACTTCTTTAACAAACAAATTCAGTTTTTGTTTTTCTCTCTTTTTATTAAGATCCAAATTCTGTGGATTGAGTCGTAAATACATCTTCATCATATTATCCTTTTACTATCGTAAGTGTAAGCCTGAATCTTTACGTTAACTCTTTTGCTGCATACATTAGCACGTCCTGTTCTCCTCCTCCCCTACCCACTACGCCCACCCCCCTCCACTATCTTCACGGTGTGAGTAACTCATCACCCCGACACGCAAGGACAGGAGGACGAACGACAGGAGGACGAACAGGAGAGCAAACAGATGAACCTTGCGCTGTATTGTACAGGATACACGCAACTAAATATCAACCCTTTATCTTTTCATTGCTGAGTTGACATATATATTACTCGCTTGTGTTCTCCAAAACTTTCCTCTGTCAATATTGCTCTGGTCTATCGCGTAAGTTTTGGAATGTGTAATAACGACTTGTGGAGTTGTTTGTTCTTGGAAAAGAGGGAATGTTATGGCTCTGCTTTGTATCTCTCTTGAATGCACATTTTATCTCTTTTGTACAACCGTAGACGGAAACGTCTCAGCAATGAAAATGTTACATTTTCATCTGTTTGATGCCAGGTAAGATGTGGGGTCGGTGGCCTAGTAGTTACACTCTCGCACTCTCAGCTGTAAGGGGCTCGACGTTGTGATCTCGGACAAGGTATTTTAAACAAATTTTCCTTACTTCACTCAGGTAGGAATTGGTACCCAGTTACAAATAGCAAAATATCTTGTCAATGTGTTAGTGTTCGAGGGCATGCAATCCTCAGCTTGCACTGTATGCTTCTCGGGAAGCCGAGAATGTTTTTGGGAGTTCCAGGCTCTGTTGGGGTAAAGATAATTAAAAAGCGCATAGAGCACTCTGAAGCGGATGCATATTACGCGCTATATAAATGCAACTACTATTATTTCGGAGGGGCTGCAAAATATCGTTCTGGGGTCCTCTCGTTAAAGTTTGTTTGGCAGAGCGTGCATACTTTCTGTGGTTGCGTGATCCCATGAGTGTCGGGACGGGGACAACAGTCATATAGGACAGTGTTGTTCTCACACCACTGATCAAAAGCTGCAGCATGTAACAAGGAGAAATTAATGCTCTATTGATCCTTCCGACAGCTGTTCGCTTTCATTAACTGTTGCCTTGCGTAGAGAATACAAACTGTCTCCCTTCCCTCCCCGCTCTTTGTCTGTCGGTCTGTCTGTCGGTCTGTCTGTCTGTTCTTCTGTCTGTCTGTCTGTCTGTCTGTCTGTCTGTCTGTCTGTCTGTCTGTCTGTCT
>NW_004797432.1:477997-482443 GCF_000002075.1 Aplysia californica | reverse complement strand
TCAACACTGCCCTAATTTTCTCCTACTACCCAACCAAACACACCCATGCTAACTCAAATAACTTAACTGCATGACCTCCCAGGTCAAACAGCAGCTGTAATTACTCAGAGTGCCCGGTCAATCAAAAACGTAATCACACCAATAACTAAAAAGGCATGAGAATCTTACAGGTCAATGCTCTGCCTCATTTTACACGAACCCCCCCCCCCCCCCCCCCCCATCAAATTTTGCAACCAATCACACACTCACGTCCACAATATAAATTCACGAATAGTTCTTTTTTTGGTACAGATGTAACACAACAAATAACGCCGCTCGAGAATAATTTCCACATATTATGTTACGCCACATATGAACTTATCCTCCATCGCCCCTTCCTCCTTGCTTTGAAAAACGCTGCTGAATGTAATAATTTCGATGATTTCCGAATTATGAATTAATGCTAACGAACCATTGTACACAGAACCAGCTCAGTTAATTTACAAGAAATTCAAAATCGCATATCTTAACCATGAGGATAAGCCATAGTCAAGAGTCTACTCTGATACAGGCCAAAAGAAAGATTCAATAAACTTGAGCCAGCAGTAAAGATCCCTCTAAAGTTGTGCAAAATTTAAAAACAATTTTGAATTTATTAAATAGTGTGTTCCTTTGTGAAACTTGAAAGAGGTAATGACAAAAAAAAATTGATTCTGCCGTGCTGCACCTCACACCCTAAGCATTGTTTTACTACAAGAGGACATACATTAGCATAATGGATTCACAGGCGTGGGATAGGTTTCACAGGGTTGCAGTCTTCTTTTGTTTGACTGAGCTCGGCTGTGCCTTCTCAAACCATTCGATCGGTGGCATGCAAACTCTGCCTGATTGCTTTGGAGCTAGACGCTCAGAGTAGTATAAGAGCGTATAGCTTTGGTGCCTTGCCCACTTAAAACATGATAGGAGAATGAAGGGCGTGAATTGAATTCTTAAGCCTGAAAAAAATACCCAACTAGGTCGACTTCAGAAAGAATTCAACTTTGATTAATTGTTCTTGAAATGTGTTTGTCATTGGCTGCCCTGCCTTAAGATAATGAGTTCGACAAAACCCAGAGCAATACCTTTTCTTTCCAAGGGACTGGAAGCACCCACCCCCGAGGGCATAATTTAATATAACGTTCTTCTTCCCTATCTATCCGCCATACTACTCAGAACGAAAGAAACGCAGAATAGATCATCCCCACTGACGCTGTTACTTAGTTCAATTGTATTTTAAAACTTCTTCTTTAGTTTTTCCAGGACCGTTTGGAAAGACGTTTGGGGGCAAAAAAGAATAAAAACTCTGCAGTAAAATTACAGCAACACTCTCGTTTGACGTGATTCGTGCGTGGGGTTTGTCATGAACTCTTGAGATGTTGGTATGTCTCGCCCAGTCCTGTTTTTATGGCCCTGATCAGGTCAAATTCTGAGATAACAGCAAACCCCCCACAGACCTATATTGCTGTCTAATGAGGAGACCGGGGAATGCTTTAGGACTTTAGGCCTTTTTGGCCCAACTGCCGGCTTGCTTATTATTTGTTTCGCGAGGTTCTGGGCCAGTGTTCTTTTCGTTCCACAACAGATTAAACTTTTTAGCACTTAGTTTAGCGGGGCATGTTATCCTGTCCCCGTCCCCTGGAAGAAGGGTTGTCGTGAGATGTGGGTTGTGTATATATTTCGTGGAGTGGAAATGATATCTGTTGGCCAAATAACATTCTACTGGCTGCTGCACTGCATGCCCCCCGGGAGACTACAGTGATAAACTGGAATGAATGCATTAACTGACGGCGCTAATGAACTCTCAATAGAAATGGATATAAAGCATACGAGACTGCACATATATACACGCACTTTAAGTTAAGTTTTGCACTATTATCAGAATTTCGCTTCGCCTAGCACTTCTTTTACAACACCCACATGGTGAGTGGCAGTATGACGATGAGATGGCGCCATGTGGATCATTGCTCGTAGAAGGAGCTGCCCACACCCACAGGCTGCCCCTCAGCAGAACTGATCCCGTTAAATATTTTAAGGACGCAACGGGCATGTATTAAGTCCGATCAGCAGCAGTGTTGTGGGATATTCCCCAACCCATCATTCACATATCAGAAACACGAATTTGCATATTTCATAGTTGTCTTGTCTGTGCATGTTGTTTCCTGCCTTTTTAGATTTCAGATAAAGGAAACATGGCAGAAAAAACCTATGTGACAAGCTTCTTTTTTTAAAGTGCCCTAAGGCAGCACGTCTCAAACTATTGCAGCAGAATGTACGTCTTCAATGAGTTAAGAAACTCCTGTTTATCCTTTACACGTGCTTAAGGCGAGAGCGAGCAGGTGGGAAGGGAAACAACTGTGTGTAATGAGTAATGTGAGCATGCGCAATTACTGGCCCTGATCACGCTATTGAGTAGTGGGTGAGGTGGGTGTGTACTCAACAATAGGCAAAGCGAGAGCAGCTGGGGTATGGAGAATGAGGCCAAGCAGCGGTTGTCCCCCACATGTTACAGGCAATGACAAACACAGCTCAACGACGGGGAGATTAATCGTCCTGCCGCGACACAACACGTGAACACGCTCCTTTCCTCACGAAATAGGTTCCCTCCTTCACGCTTACGGACTTTCAAAGAGAGACGAATGCATTTCTGTCTCCAACTGAGAAAATATATTTGGAAAGTCGACAGACGAAAGTCTATCTCTCCGCTGTACAAAAATGTATATTTATGTCCTTTTTGGTTGCGCTAATGCGGGGGTGCACATGAACTTAGTAACACCACTGCCCCTGTAAAATAGCTATACAAATTTCTCCCTCCGTGAGGCATAAAGATTGTCATTGTCATTGTTCCCTCGAAAGAGGAAGGTACTTCTCTTTCCGAACAACTGTTTCAAAGGGACTATGTACTTCTCATTACAACTGTTTCAGAAGTACTTTGTACTTCTCATTCCGAACAATTGTTTCAAAGGGACTAATCATACTTCCGGAAGAGGGAATCACGCTTGTTCTCCTTAGTAGAGTAATGCCAAAGTGGCGATAACAACGGGTCACTGAAGCTTTGAGAGTCAGCCCTAGCCCTTACTCTTGCAACTTGTTACAGGGTGATGGTGAAACGATTAATGCTAAACACGTGCATATCCCTCGTTTGTCTGTGGACCTACTCATCTTTTTTGCGCACGATTGTTGGTATTATCACTGAACGAGTGTCTTTTAAAGAATAATATCCCAACGTTATCACGTCTCCTTGTGTTTCTTTACATGAAAGGCGCGTCAATTAGTGAGCGTGTTTCTGAACCTCTCAATACGCCACGAAATCCCTTCACAGAGTACAAAGAGAGAATACAAAACTGCAATTTTGAGGAATCGTGACGAAATCAAATGTTCGTCAAAATAATGAAATCGAGGATATATGCATTTTCCCGCCAGTTTGGCAATTTTTATCAAAATTTTGTTTTTTGACTCAACACCTTTTATGTCCATGTAAAACACGTGAATTTTACTGAAAAAAAACATTGATCAAAGACATGAAATATGTAACATTTCAATTTTCAAGGGCTCTCAAGGTATTGAAGTTGAAGTTATCAAACTTTGAAGGCAATATCCTTGCTAATTTCACCTTAGAAAATCAGGCGGTCCCACCTTATTCAATACCAAACAACTGGACTTCTATTCAAGCTAGACGGACATTTTTTTCTGGAAAGCACGGCAAACGAACAAGCTTTCAGATGATACCAATAACTCCACATGCCCCAAAATAAACGAGCGCCTGATTCCACCGCATCGTGATACAGTTGATATTTCGCCCTGGACGAGGGAGGTTCAACAAGAAGCACCCAGCGATCGCACACTTAGATGTGGATTATGTGGATTGCATGTATTATTAAAATGTTGGACAGCGTGCCAGTCTTAAGTGAGAATGTATTTGGGACGACACTGCTCCTGCTGCTTTTTTCGCTATTACAGACCTCTGATCTGTTCGCTTATTGATCTATCTGTTCCGATTCTACTGTTCTTCTCCCCCCCCCTCCCCCACCTTCCATCCCTCCCTCGCTCCTCTCTCAACCCACCCGACCATCCATTCATGCATCCATGATCATATTGATCATTCATTCATTCGTTGTTGCTTTTTTCAATCCATTCATCGATCGACATTTTTACCCATGCACCTTTCCATCCATCTATCCAAGTCCTTTTTTTTCATTTGGATCATTAATCTGTTGTTTTTTCCTATTCCACTTATTTCTCCACCCCTGTTCCTTTCGTCCATCCACCCCTCTCCGGTTGTTAGTCCTGCTCTGATTGACTTTATATTCCTGATGCGGGCCGTGTGAACTAGAGCAAGTCATACAGACCACAAAAAGTATAGGAGAGAGAGAGAGAGAGAGAGAGAGAGAGAGAGAGAGAGAGAAAGAGAGAGAGGGAGAGAGAGAGACA
>NW_004797432.1:474162-476354 GCF_000002075.1 Aplysia californica | reverse complement strand
AGAGAAAGGGGAGGGGAGAAGAAAGAAAGAAAGAAAGTAAAAAAGTAAGAAAGAAAGAGAAAGGCATAGAGAAACCAGAGTGGGATAAAAGAAAGAGAAAAAGAGAAAGGGGGAAAGAAAGAGACAGGGAGAGGGATGAAATGGAAGAGAGATTGAGACAGATAAACAATCACAGACAGATACACAGACAGACATTAAGGAAAATGAAACAAAGAAATTATATGAAATATGACAGAACAAACATAGGTGTTTAGGTTGAGAAGAAAAATACCCTGTTCTTTGAAACTTTTTCAATCTCTACAACTAGTAGGATCCAACCACCTATCGAGTACCGGTCTGTCAAGTTCTCCACGAGCTGCCAATGCCACCAAAACTGAAGTGACCAACATTCCTGAAGCCTTCACGGCAATCGCTCATACTCAGTCGCAAGAGAGCACACACACACACACACACACACACACACACACACACACACAAACACACACACACAAACACACACACACACACACACATAAACTTACAATCACACGCACGATCTACGACCACCTATTCAAACTGTGAGTCCCCCTTCTTGAAACCCACTCCGACTCAACTTTCCCCACTTCGGATTTTTATTCGACCCCTTCAGACTCGCCAGAAGTATCGTCTGCACAATCCTGCAAGGCCAAAAACGCTATAAAAGCGTCAATGGCGTCCCCACTCCACCCGTTTGGTCTATGGGAAAAGTACAAAAGAATAATTCCACTAGGTGTCTAAATGTTCAAACACACAGCACGGTTACTGATCTGGTTGAAACAGGTTTATGTGGAGGTCAATCGTCTCAATTCCTTACTCTTTTGTATTGTTCAGATCTTCTATATCTTCTTTCCATCCCAGTTCTTCTTCTTCTTCTTCTTCTTCTTCTTCTTCTTCTTCTTCTTCTTCTTCTTTCACTCTCTGCAATTTTCCACCCCCACCCCCCTTCTTAATCCCATCATCAGGTATGTCTATATTCTCTATTTTCCCCTCTCCCACCTCGATCACACTTGCGAACACTGCTGACTTCGTACATCCAATTATACCGATACAGCGCAAGCGCAATCCCACACATGGATGGGTATGCATTCACAAACACACAATACACATTTCAAACATAAGAGCAGCACATTCACAACCACATTCCTCTACCTTCCCCGCCCCTCCCCACCCCCACAACGACCTGTGATAACCTCGACAATTCAATCTTGGTTGTAAGCGAAGCTGCTCAAATTTTAATGCCAGTAAAGATCAAGTTCTATCAGGCGTACTCCCGTTCCACACGCGTAGAATTCCCGTTTTTTCTCTATGTAAACCAACGTTAACGAAAGTGATTTTATCAGAGCATGGCAGAGACCTGAGTAAGGGACATGTTGGCACCTGTTTTGAGTGAGTTGACGCTAAACCAAAGAGTTAGTTTGATGCAAAAAGTAACAGGTGTTACAAATCAATGACTGCCTCGGCCAGACAACGCCAGAAAGGCGCGCACAGGTAAGTGAAAAAAATCTGGTGTCAGGTGACGGTAGGGTAGATCTGTGTACACAAACGTACTACCGGGAACAATGGGCCCACACGTTTGGACTTGATCTGTGCTGTGAAGGTAAAGGGGACCCCGGCAGGGGGGTGGGGGAAAAGGGAGCGGGGAAAAGGTGGGGGTGAAGGGAGGGAGGGAGAGAGGGAGGAGGAGGATATAGGGAGGGGCCGCCACGGTGGCGTTATCTGTTATTTATCTCATGGCCCTTTGGGCGGTTTTGATCATTGTGGAGGAAGGGAAAAGGTTGGCGGACCCAAGGCGCACAACAATGGCTACATGCACGATTTACTTACGGGACAAAACGCCTAGGAATGTCCCTATGGGCAGGCAGAGCCGAAGACAATGAGAGACGTGGCGTGGACGAGAAGCAGTCGACTGGATGATCGGCTCTCACGCAAACAGTGGACTTAGATTCTGTTGTCGGAGTTCGTCTCCAAACTGTGGCTATTGCTGCAGGTGTTTGTTTGTTTGGTATTTTTTATGACTGTTGCTGTTGCGATTGTTGACCGACATACAAACAGAGAAACATTCATACGTAATTTGTGTGTATGTCTGTCTTATAATATAACATATAATATGATAGTATATATATGCGTGTATGTTTGTGAGAGAGAGAGAGAGAGAGAGAGAGAGTGTGTGTGTG
>NW_004797432.1:472396-473433 GCF_000002075.1 Aplysia californica | reverse complement strand
GTTTAAGAATTCCCGTAATTTAGAGAGTAGATCTTCCCTGTGCGATGGAATGTGCCTGACCGCCGCACCCCCTCCAACCCACGCCATGCTCCCCCCTGAACCAGGCGAGCGAACTTATTCTCTCCAGTGTCACCACTGTTTGTTTAATTTACTTGCATTCAAAGCGACTGTTTTCACTGTTTGCCATTTTCTTCTTGTTGTTCTTGTTTTCTTGTTCTTCTTGTCTCTTTTGTTCTTTTTCTTTTCTTGCTGCTGCTGCTACTGTTGTTGCTATTGTTGTTGTTGTTGTTGTTTTTTGTCGTTGATATTGATTTGTTGTTGTTGTTGTTGTTGTTGATGAAGATGATGATGATGTTGTTGTTGCTGTTGTTGTTGATACTGTTATTGTCTTCTTCTTCTTCTTCTTCTTCTTCTTCTTCTTCTTCTTCTTCTTCTTCTTCTTCTTCTTCTTCTTCTTCGCTGCTTTACTCATTTTAGTCGTATATGGTGTCTTACCGGACACTAGTACTGTACCTTCGTCTTTCACGCTGTAATACTCGGCGATCACAAGCCCACTCTCTCTCTCTCTCTATAGCACAGCACCAACAGCACCAATAGCACACAGTTCATTGATTATCCTTACAGACACAAGGGGATAACCACTGTATTTTTAAAAAGCCTCTTCACATTTGCTAGGCATCTGTGCCCTACAATCTTGTGATCAGTACACAAACGTGCATCGGTCTGCAAATGAGTGTTATTCTTTCTTTTACGCATTTAGATTTTAGTAAGCAATTTACGGCACTTGCAACACAACGAAGTCTTCTAACCTCCTTAAGTACGGTTGGAGGTTAATCATTGTGGAATGTACTTTACACGTTTATCAATTTTCAAAGGGCGTGAATGTTACCCCCCCCCCTCTTTCTCCACCCCCTTTTTTTCAAATAACATGTCCTTCGATTTTTTTTCTATCTCTGCTCATACGTATCTCTACTCCGCCCCTTTCTCTCACATTTCGTAAGATTTTTCTCTCTCTTGAAACAACATTGCCAGCAGTC
>NW_004797432.1:466725-468475 GCF_000002075.1 Aplysia californica | reverse complement strand
TATCTATCTATCTATCTATCTATCTATCTATCTATCTATCTATCTATCTATCTATTCACCCATCCACCCACCTACCCACCTATCTATCCCTCCCCTTGTGCCATGCCTGCCCTAAGCGGCAACACAAGGTCCGAACAGAGCCAAAGTGAAATCCTCGGACACTTGCGCCAAGGGACCATGAGGCCTGTTGCCAGGACACATTTCTCAAAGGGGATCGCGTCACTAATACACTTTATGTCTAGTTAGACACATTAAATTAAGTCAAATTTTAGACATTAGACAGTTACAGTAGATGGTTGTTAGGTGTGGTTTGCTAATTCTTTCCTATCAAACATATATCGCCTTTTATTATCTCTCCTATTTCTATTCTTTGTATGCTAATTTTTAGTAACGCCTGGACTAACCTTCGTCTCTTATTCTATGGCCTATTTGTGTTGCGAGTGCCGTAAAACTCCAACTAAAACTAAACAACTTACACATAAGATAAGACAACTACGATGAGATGTCAGCGTACTGTTTGTAAGTTTGTTAGAGATCATTCATTGACCATATTTTTCGATCGCTTGAAGTTGTAAGATTTCACAAAGCTTAATATGGCTCGTTCAGAATAAACTGTTACTTCGAAAAGATAATAAACACGCCCGAATGTAACAAAACCTCTTAGATTCTTGCATCGTTCGCTTCGAAAACTAAAGAAGCTTCTGAGTGAGCCTGGGTCATCTTTGAAGTACTCCAATGGGTTTTTTTCAATGGGAAGAAGTTAAATTTATGGTTTGTATATTTAGCTAACAGACAAGGAAATGTAATTAAACAATTAGTAGTTCGTAACCAGTAACAAACGCTCTCTGTGTGTGGACCTTTGGGGGAACGTCTTCATTACCATAAGGGACATTCTACTCTCGACACCCAGCGCCGCCTCGCAAAGGGGCTAATCCGGCATGTTGTAAGGGAGGCTACTGCCCCCAACTCTTGTCAACCTGGCATTTCTCTCCCCTGCATACAAAGGCAGGCGACTGGCTGCTCGCTCTGTTGGTAGGGTCGGGTCGGTCGCTTGTTGTGCAAAACAAAATTATTAATGTGTTGGAAATAAAAGAAGAGAAACGAGCACTTCAGAAAAATTACTAACTTCAGATGTGGAATATTATATCAGATAAATAATATATGTTTAAAGTTTCGTGTTAAAACTAGTACGCGTGCAAAACTTTTTTTTTGTGGAAAGGCTTTGAGATCCTGCAGGCATACACCAGAAAGGACGCAGATAAGAGGAAAACAAAATTAAATTAAAAGGCAAATAGTGCTCGAATGAATCCTCAAACAATCTCTTTTTCATTATGTCTCATAACATTTTTAACTGTTCAGCTCTTTTCCACATCCTATTTTGTCGGTCTGTCACCACTTAAATCTTACTTTTTATTTCTTTATGGCTGAGACATCACCACTTGTTACTGATATCTCTGTCTTTCATCACGTTTCCCCAAAGGGATACAACTTGTCCCATGAACGAACGGCATTTAAAACTTCTGTCAAAGTGGATTTGAGAACCTCTTCTCAGAAGCAGCAAGTTAAAGTGCGTAGGTGTGAATGTGTTTCTGCAATGTTGAATATCTGTGTGCGTGTATGGATGCGTTTTTATGAGAGTACACATTCGCACGCGCGCGCGCTGTGTGTGTGTGTGTGTGTGTGTGTGACACAGAGAGAGAGAGAGAGAGAGAGAGAGAGAGAGGGGGAGGGAGGGAGAGAAAAAGAGCTA
>NW_004797432.1:465265-466432 GCF_000002075.1 Aplysia californica | reverse complement strand
GGGTAAGAGAAGGATCCTACTTCAACAAAAGGTTATCATGGTCTTCGCGGATGAAGTCAAAGGCAAAAAAATTCCACAACTTTGTCGAATCGCCCACAAATCACGTCAGCTAGGTCAACACTGGGATTGGAACCGAAGACAAGCCGGGATCAATAGCAACCATTGTGCTGGGCGAAGGCTCGAGGCACAAACAAACATGACGCGACCTTTGCCGATCTGCCCGGCGACACGGCTCACTGACTCTCCGGCACCCTTACAAGACAAACGGGGCGGCGAACAGCGGGAATCTCAGAACCCAGAAACGAGGGAGATCGAAGTCGTTAACACAAGTACACTGTACACGAAGCAAGAACTAACAACCTAACACAGTCAAACTGGGCACCCTCGCTATCCCGCAATTCTTTCAACACTCACTAAAACCGCGATTCTTCCTTCCACAATGTGAAAAAAAGTAAAATAAAATCTTCATTCCCAACGAGCAGACGTGAGATTTTTGCCGTGATTATGAACTCTACTGAAAAGACTATTCATCTTTCATTCGCGGTGGAATTTTTTTTGGGTGTTCAGTTCAAGCGCCGCTTTGAAAGCCACTTGACAAAGAAGAGGATCAAACTAGGCGGAGGAGATGTTATGTCTTCGCTCTGTTTGTGGAAAAGATTATGCTTGAACTAGGTCGTACATCGTGCTGATCAAATTTTAATGTGTTTGCTCCAGTCCTTACTGTGCGTGTACAACACTAGAGGGAATTCATGTCAAAATCCAATTTAAAAACACTTTTATTGCGTTTTTATTGGCGGCTTTCTTCACAGGACAAATCTACCTGGAACGACTTTACTTTTTTCTGCTTTTAAAAAAGCTGGGTGTCCTTAATTAGAAACAGAAATAAAACATCAGCAACCGAAAAAAGGGCACACAAAAGGCAAACAAAACAAAACAAGCCAACAAAAGTAAAAAGAGTGACAGGAGCCGGGGGCAAAGGAACACTACTAAAGAAGTTGAAGGAAAAAGTGTTTGCGTGCGTAGATGAAGATGTTGGGAGAAATGGTAAAAAGGGAAGAAAAAAAAAAGGGATGAGGGGAAAGGGGGAGGGGCTTCGAATGACAAATATCAACGAAGAAGGAATGTTCGTGTGCTAATGTTGGGAAGGAGGTGGGTTTTCTTTTTTTT
>NW_004797432.1:462518-464517 GCF_000002075.1 Aplysia californica | reverse complement strand
GTAGTAGTAGTAGTAGTAGTAGTAGTAGTAGTAGTAGTAGTAGTAGTAGTAGTAGTAGTAGTAGTAGTAGTAGTAGTAGTAGTAGTTATTTTTGTATTTGATGTTGTTGTTGTTGTTGTTGTTGCTATTGTTGCATTAATTGTTGGTGATCATCTAAACACGCGTCCCATCAACGGAACTAAAGGTCCACAACCCCAGAACAGTCTCTCATCTCACTTCATGCTGCCGTTGCCAGAGAAAGAAAGCTTCTGAACTTTGCTTATTCGCGACACGACTTGACCAGGAAATCTAGGGATTCAAGATCGTCATCCACATTAGCAATAATAGGACTGGCTACGTGTGATGCTTGCTAAGCCTGAGTTATGAGGGCAGAGGGCCCACTAGGGGCCAAATTAATAATGAAAGAGCTGACTTTCGCGGTACGTAAAACTGCCTTCGGGGTACAGGAAAGCGTTGCGGGAAGCTCTTGTCGGTTCGGCGAGAGTTGAGCTCAGATAATTTCAGTGTTGCCCCATATCGATAACAAATGTGTGCAATATCTACTGGTATGTGCATGTGAGTGTTGAAGATGGCTCTTTGCCTGAAACCTTTGTGTAAACTTCTCGTGTTTAGGCTTACCCCCCCAACCTTTTAGTGATTTCGTCAAACACCAAACAGCAAAAGTTCAGCAGTCGCGACCACGCACGGAGAAAAATCTCCAAAATTAAACAATAAAACACAGCATTATCGAGACGGTTATTGCCCGACAAATCTTGGCTAGTCAAAATAACCCAGAAATATTCAAAGGGTAGGGACAGTGTGTGACGTCATCCAAGCAACCAGGTGTCATGATCTTAAAACAAAAATAAACACCCCCACCAAACACACACACACACACACACACACACACACACACACACACACACACACACACACACACACACACACACACACGTACGTATACAATAAAACTAGAATCTAATCGAACAAACAAAAATCCCAATCCCCGGGACATTTGATCATACAAAGGACGACAGAGAGGTCCAAGAACATAGACACTGCAAGTAGCATTTAGGGAAGAAAACAATTCTAAAACAAGTAGACATTTTCACGAAGGCTTTAAAATGCAAAACTGCCGTAACAATCACATAGGAAAAACGTTTTTAAAATACTACAAGTAGCATGGCGCGCATATGGCTGATTATTATTATTATTTGTAACGTATATCCAGAAGTGTATGAATTAAGAACACCCCCCCACCCTACCCAAACCACTTCCCTTAAAAAAAAGTGCAATTCAAATTACATGCACATTGTAGATCAATCACTCAATTGACAGAACTGAATACACGAACTAACGATATAACAAATTCGTGTTTCATTAAAAAATGGACATCAAAGAATTGAGATTGAATGTAAAAACAGCAATAATAACATAATAACATGGTTTTCAAGGGAAGGAAGAAATATAGAAAGCCTGATTCAAACATAATATGCAATTATAAGCAACATATTGTATAATAATAATAATAATATACTATTTTGTGAGTCCGGTTAGGTCGTGGTGATATAAAGAACTTACAGTGAAGATACGATGCTATGAGGCGCACGTTCGATAAATACCGCACACTCATTATACGGAAAATGCGCAAAGTGCCTCACAAGATTGCATTTAAGTCTGTAAATCGAAAAAGTTGCAAGCGTATTGGTGGTGACATGTGGTGAGCTGAATCAAGCGTGCGCTCTTGGCCACAATGCGGACGACTGCGGATAATGATGACGTTCTATGCAACCGTTGCCCAAATGCTACTACTGATTGGAGTTTATTAAAAACATCAAAGTCAGTTCACACTTTGCACAGGCTGTAAGCGACATGTATTAAAGGAAGCAGTAAACATTGAACATCAGAACAAAATAAAAAAGTATATCATGATAAGTAGCTCATTCATAAATCAACATTTATTACTACTATATATTTTCCGACTGTCTCATCTTGCTTTTTAACCTCAACAAATTCTACT
>NW_004797432.1:458664-459994 GCF_000002075.1 Aplysia californica | reverse complement strand
AACACACACACACACACACACACACACACACACACACACACGAAAAAAACAACCTAAAAGCAACAGAATATAAACACACTGTATTCCTATGCACCGATGAGGAAAGCGCATATGACATTTATACGAGTATTACTTGTGTTTGAATATATTATGTGTATAAAGAAAAGATGAACATGAATGCATGAGAGAAAAAAAATCGTACATTTTCCTCTCTCTACCCCCCCCCCCCTCCCCCTGTCACACAAAACACACCTACAAACATAAGCACAAACATATATTAATACGTAAATACCTGCGAGCGCAGGAGCACACATATCAACAAACAGGTGCTAGTTTAAAAAAAATAAAATAACAATGCACAATAGCCAAGCCTGACGGGATAAATGAAGTGATAGTACTGATAGGTTTTTATAAAAATCCATTGAAAAAGCCACGGAGCGGGAAAAAAAATTTGAAAATCCCCAAATAATAAAGATCAGCACATGAATAAAATCAACAGTCTACGAAGGTAAGAGATAATGGTTAAAGGGAAATAAAAAAAATAATTCTAGATTTTTTAAAAACCAGAAGAGTACAAAACAATAATCAATACCGTCAGCAAAATAGGTGTATGGATTATATATAATATGTATATGTAAAAATGCTACATAGTATAATACAGAGTGAAATAAACCACGGTGTCTACATCCAATGGGTACCTGTAGTAATGAAGATCTATGCATGTTAATGAATATTCATAAGTCCTCATACAGCAGGCTACTCTGGGTACACGGACTGGAGCAGTCGGGTGGCTTGGATAAAAGAAAAACCCAAGAGCTACATCTGGGAGTATAGAGATAGTTAAATACTGTGACGGTAGAGGCGGGTACAGGCGTTGAAGAAAAGTACCTGTATGTTTAAGGTTAACATCGGCACCCACGGGGTTTCCTCGCCGCCCTTTGAGGGTTAACCAGGAAGCTGAAAACACAAAGTGTGGGACATTTTGTCAATGACAGTTGGGGGGCGGGGGCTAGGTGGGTGGAGTTTCATGACATTATTGTAATCATTATTGGTGCTAATGGGAACGGGTAGAAATTGAAGGAGTCGCGTGATGCATGGAGTTTTACAGCACATAGATGTTGGAGGCTGGGCGAGATGAGAGCAACGCAATGACTCATTTGTGTTGGGATTTGTCTGAGTGAGTTGTAAAGGATAATTGATAAGGTAACAATAATTTTGTGCTGTGGAAGAGGGAAGCGACGTACAGACAAAAAAAAATTAGACACATATAGAAAGAAAGAGAAAGAGAGAGAGAGAGAGAGAGAGAGAGAGAGAGAGAGAGAGAGAGATA
>NW_004797432.1:455708-457753 GCF_000002075.1 Aplysia californica | reverse complement strand
GAGAGAGAGAGAGAGAGAGAGAGAGAGAGAGAGAGAGAGAGAGCACAGGGGACGTCAGGGGAAAAAACTCAAGAAAAGGGCCGCAATGTCTTCAGAAAAATGGCACTCATCTGAGACCCTCCTTGGTTTAAGCATTTCGTTATCAAAATCATTTTTAAAAGCGAAACAAATCGAACACATTTCTCTTTCCCAAGCTCTGCATAGGCACTGCAAGTGACTCCGTTAATATGATCATTTGTTCGTGCAAAAACACATGTCACCTTACTTTGTCCCAGTTTACCTAACTGCAAATGGATACTCGGTAATCAGTAAAGGGTGAAATATCATGTGAGAGTTATCAGATGACCCAGATTGCATGTTGTTGGCGCTTGAGAGAGTACGATATTTAAGTCATTTGACTCATCGATTGAAAGGTATGCTACTCTTTAATTAATACTACCATTTTACATTCTAAAGATGCAACGTTTTTTTCTATGAAGACAAGGTTTGTAACATTCAAAACCCAAGGCAGCCCTGGTTGTTTTAGTCGTATGAAAAAAGAAACGAATAAACAAGAAATACTAAATCAAAAGCAGAACACATAATCTGCGAGTTAATTAGTATTCAAATGCAAACAGCTCAGGGTTTCACCTGGCTCCACAGTGCAAAGCTGACCAGTGTCTGTGGAGTAGCAGTTAGGTGTTTCGCTTTAGCTCGTCGGAGACCCGAGTTCGATTTCTGAGTGGGGAGAACATTTCCAACGAATATATCAGTTTTTTTGCTGAGATGCTGTATCAATCTCAGCCCATGATGGACATAATAGGTAATTTCGGAAGCCAACCTCCTGAATGATCTAAACCGTGTCAAAAAACACCTACGTTTAAACACTTTCTCTAAGTGCAGACCTGAGGCAAGTATGTCTGCAGCTACAGCTACTTCTGTACAGGCCAGGCAAACAAACACTGCTGCGGGTCCCTGTACCTACATCGCATAAACAGTAAGCGACAAATGCGGCTGCCTTTATGATTTACCTAGAGTGGATTTCCGCTGACATACCAAGTCACAGAAGCATGCTAGCCTAAGTTTTATCCTGATTTAGTTCACCGTCATCAAAAACGCCATTGTTCTCCCGCTTTCCTGGACCATTTCCTTAGTAGTCACAATTATCCCCCCTTTATTCAGTGACAAAACTGTTGCTCTTGTGTAAAGAACTCATGCAAACGGACACTCACCCTCCCTCCCACCCACCCCCAAATCCCTTTAGCGCTTGTGCTCCTCACCTATGGGACAAAAAGAGGTGTCAACAAGAGCCAACAAACAACGCCTTGTTGTAGGTGTGCGCCATAAACACATCAGCTCCAATTAACTATAACGTGTGGCACTGCTGTCTCCTCTAATATTATGTGCCGTCTCACACAACATAGAGTTATCCCAGGGAGATTCTCCGTGGTCAACTGGGATCTCACACTTGCTGAGGAGGAGAGCAGAAGTCAGTGTGCGAGAAAAATTACAAAGCAAAACAACACTTTAAAAACACCGCGGCGCTGGGGAATTGAAGGCCAAAATAACATTTATTTTTAAAAGGGCAGGGGCGAGGTTGGGGTTGGGGTTGGGCTCGAGAACCGAAATCGAAATTACTTTGCTTACACCGGGCAAGATGGCAAAAGAAGTAAATAACGCAAGAACGATGACGTCATCGCTGGGGAATTCACTATTAAAAGCCCCCAAAGTGTAGCTTCGTTCCCCTGCGAGGTGACAGATTGGCGGGGACCCCGGGATGTGTCACGTGGGCGATGCTGTGAGGCAAAGTGAGGCAAAGTGCTGGCGTAAACGAAGGCTTAGAATAAAGTGGTTGCCGCATTGTCACCACAGGGAAACATCGTCTGCTAATGAAAAATGTCACAAGCGTTTGCCAGGTGCTGGAGCGCAAAAGTTCACAACAAGAACTCTGTGGAGCAAATTAAACATTGGGGTTTTTTTTTCTTTAAAAAAAAATAATAAATGTCGTGGTATGGGGTTACGGGCAGTTTAAGAATTTAAGAAACATGCGAGGCGAGACTGGGGGG
>NW_004797432.1:450765-453727 GCF_000002075.1 Aplysia californica | reverse complement strand
TTATCTGCCGAGCGGATAAGTTCAGAAGAAGATGACAGTGACAGGGAAAGGTATCGGCCCTGGCGATCTGCTGCCATTGTTGGAGACAGAAATCTGTTGGAGAATTGGCTGGTCCCGGAGCCGAGCCTTTGAAGAGGCCGCCTGGACTCGGTCGTCATTGAGTGCCGGAATAAATCAGGACTTATCGGAAATCAATCGCCCATCTGCCCGAACCGGGATCACTTGGTGGATCGATGGTGAGGGAGAGAGAGAGAGAGAGAGAGAGAGAGAGAGAGAGAGAGAGAGAGAGAGAGAGAGAGAGACTGTAAAGAAGGGGCACAGAGTTGGGAATATAATATCATAAAGATAATGAGTGCAGACATCGGAGGACTCACTGATCATGATTAGATCGAGATAATCATTTTGGGTACGGGTGCTTTTGAACCCGAAGGACGAGGTTATGATTTCCATGTGTTTGAAAGTTTAGTTGGTGTCGGTCCACTTGAATGTCTACCGCGATGATAAAGTGGTTTACCGAAGGCCCCGCCTCCCTGAGCAAGTTCTGCTGTGATGATAAGGTCTACTGTAAGAACTAGGCAGACAAATAAAACAAAAAGGGCAGGTGTGGTTTGTATTAAATTTTTCTCGTTTTGTTTTTTCTATAAAGTGAAAGGTAAGATCGTTCAAGATTTCAGAACGCTGTCAACTTGATCGGACAAAGACATCATAAAACATGATAAATGATACTGTGCTACTTGTTTTTCTCGCGATTCTGTGGGTAGAGAGGGAGAGGTGCCGAGACGTCCCTAGTCCAGGTGTGAGAGGCCAATGGCAGGAGTTTTGCCGTAAAAGCCGATCGCTTCTCGTGACTTGATCAGGCAAACCGATCCTCGGACATAAAGACAGTCAATCCGGTCACCTTACGTTCCGGGGAAGGGCGTTTGTGTTTTGGTTTGTTGGGGAAACAGGGAGGAGGGTGGGGTATAGGGTTGGGAGGTGGGGGAGAAAAAAAGGGGGGGGGGGTTTGGCCGGTCTTGGCAGGAATGTATTATTTTGGCGGAGATCAGGGAGGACAAGGAAATCCGGATTGCGTCCCCTGTTTGTGTTCCCTTTGTGTGGCCGTGTGTACAGTGACCGCGTCGCGCGAGAGAGAGCGTGGTTGATCGGGGACGACCTCACAAAGGCTCGATAACGGCAGCCACAAACAAATTAGAATGGTTCTTCAGACCCACAATGCAACGGCCCGTGTCCTGGGTAAACCAGTCAATTTGAGCACTCGACAAATCAATCTGTTCAAACAATAGTTTGGGAATGAGCTGAAAAGGAGAATTAGGATATCATTATGCTACAGTACTGAGCCGGAGAAAAATGTGACAACAAGCAACAGCGAGGAAAATACGAAAAGAAAATTTACACATGATGGCAATCTAAATTTGAAGTACCTGACAACTTTAAATTCAGATTATCGTTATGCACTTGCAACTTAACTCTAATTATACCTTAGGCTATTTCACCTATGTCATCATCATCATCATCATCACTGCCTTTCTCCTCTTGAACCAGGGTATAGGCTAAGAACAAACACTTTCTAACTTTCCATATCCTAGGCTAACCTCTTGATGTCATTCCATTTCTTCCCTCTTTTCTGTACATCCCACCTATGTAGGCAGCCAATTTTATCATCCACTTCTTCAGCATCACAAACTTTTCTATGACCCCGCTCCTGATTAACTTATTCAAAGTACAATTTTATTATGATATCATGACGGATTTGCTGAGGGTCTGTCTTTTTATACTGACTGTTAACGACAGTCGGTAGTTAAGTGGTGAGGCCACCGGACTTGTAATCGTCAGGTTGCTAGTTCGGGGATTCGAACCTCAGGCTCGACGTTGCGTCCTTGGGAAAGGCACTTCACACGAACTTTCCTCACTTTATCCAGGAGGGAATGGTCACCCGGCCATAGCCAGCGAAAGATCTGGTCAGTATGTTAATGCTTTGGTGCCTATCATAAGGCAGCTTGAATTGTATGCTTCCCAGGAAGTTGCTATTATTTCAGAATGCCATCACTCAAGTCTGTTAGGGCAATAATAGAGATTTTAAAGCGCATAGAGCTTCTCTTGAGTAGGAATTTGTGTTGAACATGCTTATTATAATTTGTTATTTATCTATTATTTTTAAAAACAACTGAGCGATGGTGGGCACAGGCTGAACTCCGTACACAAAGAGTAAGAGTTAATACAGATCTAAACTGCTAGCCATGAAGCCCAGAATCTCGAGCAGGACCACTTTCTGGATACAGTTTCGTTTACGGTACGTGCTCCACTCTGAGTGATGTCACAAGGCTTAATATAGTGTAAATTGGTGTAATCACGTCGCATTGGCAATCAGCGGTAACCCTACCCTCTCACTTTTTCGAGGTAACTCAGCCCTGGACATTTCAGAAATTCACTTCCTACTAATAAACAATGCCAGTACGTGAGGCCAACAAGCAGGGAACACAAAACAGACCAGTGTGTTAAAAGCAAACATGAAGAATGTGTCACTTATAGCCATAGGAAAACCAAGGGTACAGGCAATAGTGGAAGCTAGACCAAAGTACATGTAATCATTATTAAAATTTTCTTAGTTTTGCTCCTTTTTAAAATATAATATTGCCATTCTGTAACTGACCCACCTTCTAAATGATGTTAATGGTGTCGACGGGGCGTAATAAACACATGCATTAAAAAATAAAACATATATCGTGAAAAAAAATAAAAATTAACCAGTTACGGCGGCATGTGCTGCTGCTCACGTTTTGCTTGTACATAATATGCGAACTGATTCATGAATGAGTCAAGGAAAAACTAGCATTACTCTGCCCATTTCATTATGCTTTTGTGGCATTTCATTAAGAAATAAAAATGTGGAAAAAGCAACAAACCAGAACATGCCTAGAACAAATTGGTTTGTAGGCGCGCGCGCGCACGCGCGCGCGCGCGC
>NW_004797432.1:447804-449813 GCF_000002075.1 Aplysia californica | reverse complement strand
ACACACACACACAAACAGAGAAAGAAAGACATGCATATAGATAGATAGATAGATAGATAGATAGATAGATAGAGAGAGAGAGAGAGAGAGAGAGAGAGAGAGAGAGAGACAGAGACAGAGAGGGAGAGTGAGACGAAGAGAGAGAAGTGTATAGCAAGAAAAACAGAGAGAAGAAAGAAAAAGGAAGAATGAAACGATTAGGACGAAAAAAAAGCCCTGGGACCAAGGACACGCGTGCGGCTTTTCCATTTTCCCGACCCTTTATTTTTGTATTCATTTCTTTTTTCTCCCCATCGCCAGCGTCTCCTCAAGTCTCTGCCTGCCAAATTATTTCCCAGCTCGTGAGATGACCGGCTGAAGTAACTGAAGTAAAATGTTAGAGTGGGTGGTTGGTGGGTGCTCTGATGTGGTTTGCTCCAAAGAGGTGGGTTTTCTTCTTCTTTCCTATCAAACATCGACCGTCCTTAACCCCCCCCCCCCTTTTAGTGCTTGTTACTCTTTTCTAATGCCTCTAATCTTCGGCTTTTATATTATGGCATTTTTGTGTTGCAAGCCCCGAAAAAAACTCTTATTAAAATTAAACTTAACTAAACTAAAGTGTTCGAGTGTAGCATCGTTCCTTTGCCCTTTGCACTCTGCCTTTGCTAATAAGACATCGCGCTAAGTTGACCATTTTGAAAAGACTTTAAACTTTCAAAACGGCGAACATGTCAACAGCAGACAACAGATGCCGGTACCAGCAGACGATCGATGACGTCAGTTCCGCTTGGAGGCGCTGCCTAACCCTCTCGGGGATAAGGCCCGCTGCGCATGTCTGATAGAGTAGCATATCCGGAGCCACATGATAAGGCACAAACAAACTATGGAGCAACACCTAGATGATCCACGGATCTGAGGTGGTTCTGTACATTCGTGCCTGACTCTGGGAGCAAGGTTTATCTCTGAGTCCCCCCGTTAATTAATTCTTAATTACCCCATCCAATCTCCACCTTCCTCGAATTTTCTTTGTCACGCGCCATTATGGAAAGCCCTGGGTGTCATGAAATGGAATGTCCCACGGTGAAGTTGATTACAACAAGACAATTTAACAAAATAAGAATTGTTTTACAGAGCACATAAATGCATAAAACATGAAGATATATTTCGGCCGGGGATTCATTACGATGTACACTTATTACTTTAAGCAATACTTGAGGGCAAACAGGCACGCACACTTTTCATTTGAAGCAGTCATACCATTTAAAAACAGACGGTAAGGTCAGTTTCACAACAAAAACCTGAATTAGCGAAGTCACAATCTTTAAGAGAAATAAGAGAAATATCAATACGGCCAGTTTCGAAGTCAGAGACATGTTTACAGAAAGTAATTAATATTGAAATAAATAGACTAATAAATACACAAACACATACATGAAAAAATAAATACATTAAGAATGAATTAACGAATACAAAAATGAATGAATAAATGAATGAATGAATGAATATCTCCCCCTTCTCCTTTTCAACAAAATTAACATTTCTCTATAACAGACACAAGTACACACACGCACGCACGCACGTACACACATACAAACACACACACACACACATACACACACACACACACACACACAAACACGCACGCGCGCGCGCACCCTCTCTCTTTCACACACACAAAATAATACAAACAAAGACGCCATGGCACTCCTTTTCGTAGCCACCTCTAGTGCACGTTCACAAATTCAAAACGGAAGAAGAAAGCCAACGAAGCATTACGTTTCACAAAATAAAAACAAGACCAAAAATAATGATAAAAATTAAAAAAATATAGCCTGGAAGAGACAAACCGAACACTCAAGTAGAAAGAACAAGAAATGCCATTATATTAACATAATAATATTCCTTTTTTTGCAACATTTGGAAATCCAAGAACACTGCTCTTGATTGTCTTGAAAAATTATGATACAGGAAACATCTTTCTGAAGAATTTCTATTTATATCAACAGAGGACAATGCCTTAATGAACTACT
>NW_004797432.1:446263-447704 GCF_000002075.1 Aplysia californica | reverse complement strand
AACCCCCCAATCGACACAAAATGCTCGAAAGCACGACATATGGACGGGAAATACAACGCAGACAGTTTTAAAATGTTAATGAAATCAGCATTATGGATTAAAAAAACAAATTTACAACCAACTTCTCACATCTTATACATCTTTTCATCGTCTGACCAGGGAGATCGTTAGATAAACACAGGAGTGGGAAGCCAGAATTTTCTTACAACCCCCCCCCCCCCCCTTCCCTCCACCCATAACTCTATCAGACAAAACCACCTCTCATCTTATCCTTCACCTCCATACCCCCCCCTCCTCCCTCCCTCTTTCTTTACAATTGATGCTTTTAGCATAGGCGTACCTTATCCTATTATAATTATTTAAGGAGTACACGCGTATTTGTAGAACTAATAGCGACACCGGTGAAAGAAAACCGTCAAAAGGAACAACGAAAGAGCTTCAGGGGTTTCCAAGCTTTCGTTTTGTTTGAGCCTATTTTTTAAAAATTTTGTTTTACTAAATGCTCCGTGACATGGAAAAGATCACGAACACGTTTAGTCAATAATGAGGAAATTGACATCAATTAGCCGAAGTCCGAAGTTCTGATTGCGAGCATGGAACCATGTTCGTGCCCTACAAGAGTTGTCAGCTCATAATTATTTAACCGTCACAATCTCCCCCTACTAGTCCTACGTCACCCACCACAGCAGCCTCTCGCTCGCTCGCACCTCTCAGTTCTCTCAATTGCCTCGGACAAGAGCAGCAACATGCCGCAGCATCGACAGCAACTACAAAAAACATTGGCAACAGCAGCACCAAAACAAAAACAACAAAGATCCAAAAACAACAACAACACCAAAGAAGCAAAAAGCCACCAAAAAAAAAAGGAAAAAAAAGAAAAAAGCATGATCAAAAACTGACATCATCACACCGACAAAACCAAAGCGTTCAATTAAAATATTAAGTGAACACGTGTTGCGACAAGGGAATTATTCCCCCCCCCCCACCCCCAACTACCACCTTTTCTCCCCACACACTGGCCGAATAACTCACTCGCAGTACTAAATTAACGCAACACAAAGACTTGCAACAATCAATACGTCATTATTCTAATCTACACGTTCAATATCCTTATGTGTCGCAGCTTTGGTTTCTTAAGTGGGTTCTTGATAATAGCCGACAAAAGGAGTTTATTGAACTATAATGTTCTCGGTTTGCAGAGACCCGGGAAAGGTGACGGACGACGGAACACGACGAGGTGAAAGTAAATCTCGATCATCGATGCTTTAAAATAAGCTAAAAGCTTCTGTGAGGAATGACGTCAAGGGGACGACGACCCACATGTTACCTACGGAAAGTGGAGACCCCGGGTAATATATTATGTGTTCTAGGTCAAGTTTGTTCCGAATAGAGGGCTAAACTTTACTTTTGCCTCGGTAAGTACAGCCATATTATATATATA
>NW_004797432.1:441442-442574 GCF_000002075.1 Aplysia californica | reverse complement strand
CCCCCAACAAACAACAACAACAACAACAAATAAGCAAAAAAGAACAACAACAATAACAAACCCAAAGGAATTTGATAAATATTCCCGACCGGCGGAAAAAATTCTAAAGCTGGTTTCTTCGATTTCTTTTTTTTTTTAAACGAGAACCTGATTTTACCATGGTGCCACACCTATCTTTCAGGGCCATCAAGGGGACAAATAGCTCCTACAGCCGTCGCCAGCCTTTGATGAGAGGTCGGGGACGAGGCGAACATAAAAGTGTTTGAAGAAATGGTTGGTCAGTGGATAGGAGCAGACTTGCCCTATAAGAAAAAACTTTTAAAAAACCTCGTTTACTTTACCGAGTTATTCAATTTCACGGTGTCATTCTTCCCGACAAGAGCTGTTTGTCCTGGGTTGCGTCGATAGTTGTTTTTTTTACATCATCATCACTGTCGAATTATCCATCTTCCGTCTCTTTCGCCCCCTCTCCCTTTTTCTTTTCACTGTCTTATTTTTCAGTCACATCAATTTTTTAAATAATTATGGTCCTTCGTCATCACTTCTTTCCACTCCAAAATGTGGTATGATATTTTCAACTTTTTCTGTGCCGTTAAAGGATATATTGCTGCCCTTCCTTGTGCCTTATGATTACAAACTGATAAATCTTGGAACGTAAAGAGTTAAGATCTTTTAAAGGATAAAAACGCAGAACCTACGACTTGATTCTCCTCCAAGCAAGACGTCTTACAGCTTACAGATGATTGTTTCTCCCTGCCACACCCACCAGTACCAGAGGAAAGAAAAATGAAGGGTAAACGTTAGAGGATTCAGACGCAAAATAACCCCTCATGTTGTCATTAGCATTGCTATATAAAGACTTCAAACTGCGAATAATAAAATGTATATCGCTGACGTTGTATCCAAAACGTGCTATGACAACGGAGATCACGAAGACGACAACGACAATGACAAAGAAGAAGATGAAACCAGCACATTTTTTTTCGTACAGTCACCTCCCTAACTACTGTCACAGTGCTCTTAATTAAGGCTCCCAGAAATGCACAAGAAGTCAAAGAGAAGAAAAAAAAGACAACAAAATATATAAATTAATAAAGATCCCCCCCCCCACCAAAAGAAGCACAAAAGAACA
>NW_004797432.1:438978-440846 GCF_000002075.1 Aplysia californica | reverse complement strand
ACACACACACACACACACACACACACACACTCACCTAACTACACGCACACGTACACGCACACGCACGCACGCATGCACACACACACACACACACACATACACACACACACACACACACACACACAGGCGCACACGTCGATTTGTAGGCCTTTACTAAAAATGTAAAATACACACAAGCACATAGAACACAGAACACTTACACACACTTTCTCAATCTTTTTTTCAAATTATGCATCAAAATCATTGCCTTTCTCATCCTGCAATAAGGTATGGGCCACGAACAAACACTTTCCACTTGTCCTTATACTGAGATAGCCTCTTAATATTATTCCATGTCTGCCGCCTACACATTTTTTCTTTCAGTTGCCTGTGCGTGTAATTATGTCGTGTGTACATAATATATGTGAACAAGCCTCTATCCCCTCTTTTCGTTGAAGTATCGACAAGGGGAGACAACTTGTCGACGCCAGACATACAGATGGAAGACCATCAATCCCCAGCATCTCCCCCCCCTACCCCTTCCCCAGGTCTCCCCCTTTTCCAAACGCATAAAACCACTGCTATCGCATAAAACTCATGACCTCATGACTCAGACAAATTGCTTGCTCATCGATTTCATGTGTAATAGCTGTCTCTCTCCTGCTGGATTAATCCATCTCCAATTCTGTCCCCCCATTTTCTTTAAACTTTTTCGTCAAAAGTATCCTTCGTTATCCCCGCATCAACTGAATATGAATATCTTCCATTATCTCCCTGAAATGTCACTTTTATGCCAGCATTTTCTCACTTCAGTACTGACAACGCACGCACTCTGATATAATTATGGGAAGTGGTAGCTCAAAAAATATCCTTAAAATACCCAAACGACAAAACAGAAATTCGAGAAAGAAAAAGTTGAAGGGGATAGTTTTCATAAATCATCACATTCCAATATGGTTGTGTTTGTTCGTCAGTATCGGTGAGTAAATACTTGCTCCATACATTGTTTATTCGCCAAATCTGCCGACACTTTGTTTTAATCGCCGAGATTTACGCACCTACATGATTTATCTTTTGTTGTTTATTTTTGTTTGTTATTGTAAGAGTTCTACATAACTTGGAACACACTTAGATCACAATATACGTGCTGAAGATTAAAGGCGTTACAAGAGAGTAACAAACACAAAAAAGAAGGAGGAGAGATAAGAAAGAAGGACCAAACTACACCAGAGCACCCCCCTCCCCTCCGCACCCGGACCGCCCTAGCACCAACACTTAAAACGTTAACCAAATTTCGTAGTGGTGAAAGGCACATTTACAGTAAATCTTTTATAAATTGGATATATGATAATATTAAACATCTTTTTTGGAAGGTTTGTAGAGGAAAACAGACAAGCATCTCATTTAACGCTAAACATATCTCAGTACGCACGCATATTAAATCTCTTTGTGTGTGAGTGGAGAAAAGAATAAATGTGCATATAATAGTGTGATTGACAATATTTGTGATTAAACACTTCTAGACGATAAACGCAAAAGACCTGTGAAATGTTGAGCGAATCTGTGACAATCACCGGGATCAAAAGGATCGAAGTATGGAGGCTTGACGAGCGAGAGCAGTTGCTAAAACATTAATATCGTCACAGGTGGGGTCTGACTGGGGGCCCTGGGGTGTCTGTGACGCCTCTATCCAGGTATCTCGCATGGCTGAACAGCCAAAGTCGACACAGCGGGAGCGCTATTGAGACATGGTGGAGTAGACTACACTCCGTGAGCTCCTTGCTCCATGTCTCCGGCCGGCTATTTCGTGGCTTGGTTTGAGGGATTGGTTGACTTACAGGTATTTTGTATGCGTGTATGTATGTGTTTGTGTGTTTGTGGGGGGGGGG
>NW_004797432.1:436629-437802 GCF_000002075.1 Aplysia californica | reverse complement strand
ACACACACACACACACACACACACACACTCACAAACACACACAAACACATACATATACACGGACAGAGACAGGAGGAGGGGGAACCAGAGAGGGGGAGAGAAGGAGAGAGAGAGGGAGAGAGAGACAGAGAGAAAGACAGAGAGAGAGAGAACACGAGAGCGAGAGATAGAAAGAATGTAAGAAAGAAACAAAGAAAGAAAGAAAGAAAAAGGGTGAGAGAAACATACAAATAGACAAAACAGACAGGCAGACAGACAGACGCACAGAAAGGAGGAAAACAAATTCCTCGATGATTTGAAAGGCAGCATGCGTGACAATTGCACACACGCACGTACGTTGTGTAGCGTGTATTGTGAATCATGTAGCATGCAATGTGTAGCATGCACGGGCCACACCACAACCTGTCAGCGAAAGCTGCCGTTTGTTCCCCGTGAAAATGACAAATTGTTAACCAGGGCTCATTAACAACGACACAGTGTGTGTCCACACTTGTTGATGCTCTGCTCTGAAATTGCCCTTGATTTGGGCAAAAATATAAACGATAGGGGTGGTCGTCAGTGGTCGATGCTTGGGGTATAGGGGAGGGGGTTGGGCGAATATTTGTCACGATTATGTGTAGTGCTCTCATTAAAAAAATATGTTAAGAAATAATAATAAAAACCGGAACGAAAAAAAAAATACGCCTGTCGATCGCTCGCAAAATGTGTGACAACAACTCAATGTCGACATCGATTCAGAGTATCAATTGCGTAAATCCAGAAGCTCCCAAGCAAAACTTTCCCCCGGAATTTCCCGTTCTACCCGCGGGGTACAGACAGGGCAGGGTGGCAATTAGGCCTTAGATTTGACAAATTTCAGAAAGTTCGTCCTTGTGAAATTCCTGTCATTCAGTGTCATGCATAATGTCGAACTCACAATGCACGCGATGTGCTAATGATGTCATTACAGTAATTTACTGTCCTTTCCCCCTATTTTTATTTAAGAGCGAGTTTTGACATCTGACAGTTATAGTCACACAGGTTACAAAGTGATCCTCGGTGATGTTTCGTTCAGAGAGCCAGGCATACTGACAAAGCAACACGTTCTAATCGCGATTTCACACACACACACACACACACACACACACACACACACACACACACACACACACACACACACACACACCCGTCACA
>NW_004797432.1:433683-436475 GCF_000002075.1 Aplysia californica | reverse complement strand
GAGAGAGAGAGAGAGAGACAGACAGACAGACAGACAGACAGACAGACAGACAGACAGACAGACAGACAGACAGACAGACAGACAGACAGACAGACAGAAAGGCAAACATTCATAGTCGCCTCCGCTAATGTATCAGTGCTTTTAACACTACGAATGCATATCTGTACGCGGCATACTAAATTTAAGCTAAGAAAACATATACTGTGGAGAGGGGAGGGGGGGGGGGCGAGCCACTGTATTAACCATTTAACTCACTGAATTCAAATACGCGTATGGATTGTTTTGATAAAATTTTAACTCCCAAGTCCAATGCCCTCCTTCACACAAAATAGATCATTCGATTGGAGGCAAAGCACAGGTCTCGAATGCCAATAACCTCCCATTCGGACAGCAGACTGAGATAACAATCTCCCACGAAGGGTGAGGAAAGTTATTATTAACTCTACTCCATATTGATCTACATCGTGTCATTCCAAACGCAGGTCATGTTCTGAACCCCATAAGAGAAAGGCATAGACCAACAAAAGAGTAGTTGTGTGTGGTTGGCAGGAGCTCTGGTGTGTTCTGCTCCTTGATCGTTCCTATCAAACATCTATCGTCCTTATCTCTCCTCCTTTTGTGACACCTCTAATCACCAGCACTTGTATGACTTATGTTGCAAGTGCCGCAAAACTTTTACTAAAACTAAAGAGGAGTAGGTACCCCAGAAACGACACAGAAAAACACTGGATAAAGAGTTAAAACCGTTCGCAGCCAAGCCATGAGGAGATCCCGTGTTGTTTATAAGGCTATCACTAGCTGAGACATTTCCCATCAGTGGCCTGGAGACTCTTCTGGCATCATCGTTTTTTCCCCCATTAAAAAGGGAAAGAACTCAAAAGAAAACTTAAAATAAATGAATGGGAATCTGATAGCTTAAACTAGAAACCTGGAATTGAAGAAGTGGTTGCAACATCGCGCCCCTTCCTCCGCAAACCATTCTGTGAGTTGATGGATAATAATGTTTTTAAAAAAAAGCATAAATAACTGTAGGAGGAGGAGGAAAAAAACAACTAACATGAATAAAACAAGCCCCGAACTCTCCTCTTAGATGTGCACACTGAAGAGTGTGTGTTTTTATTTACTCCTTACGTCAGTGTGTTGTATCTGTGTTCTTTCTATCCTTCATTTCCCTCCTCTCCGTTCCCCAAACACGACTGGGTCAAGTGGCCCGCCTTTGAAATGACCTACTTGTGTCTGGTGGGTCTCCTTGTACTCAAACCAAACATAGACCAGACCCCCTCACACAGTGTGAGGATCAGATGTACCTCAAAGAAAGAAAGGGTTGGTTACAAGCAACTAAACTATTCTTGATTGGCCAGAAAAGATAAAATCATAACGCTTTAGTTTTCAGATTTAGTACTGGTTTTACGGCACTTGCAACACAAGTATACGTGGCGAAGATTAGGGGTGTTACAAAGGAGTAATAAACGCAAAAAAGGAGGAGAGATCAGGGCGACGGGTGTCTTACGGGAAAGAACGAGCAAACTGCACCAAATCACTCGCCAAACACCCGCTCCTAACGTTAAGGTTTTGGCCTACAGAGAACCAGTGAAGATCGAGCCAGCGTCTGTGGTGTAGCGGTTAGACGCTTCGCTGCGCTACATGAAAGAGACCAGAATTCAATTCTTCCCACGTGGGGAGAAAATTTATATCGAATATCTACATTTAAAAAAGCAAACAGCTACGATAATGACCTCAAGACTCACCCATTTACTTACATGGACGGTATTTTTTTTCAATAAGACGCGACTACCGAAACCTGGGGATGGAGCACCCCGTAAAAGGAGAACAGGAGGTAAATTTTTCGCTACAATGTGAGAATTCCGATTTCCATAAAACCAGACAATGCAAGGGAAGTCGAATCTATTTTTCTTTTAAAATCAAATGATTTTGACATGTGCTCACGCCAAAAACTGAAGCATCTCGGCAGAAAGTGCCTGCAAGCATGATTTCCAGCAATTTGGCCAGCAATTGAGATCTCTCCAAAGTTGTCATACAATTTTAGCTTTTATATTTTATTTAGTCGTGCTTTCCCTGCAGCATCTCGTCTGCTGTAGCGGATATTACGCATCAGGGATGCTCTGAGCTCCATCAGGGCAATGCTATTTCTCTGTGGATTTAGTAATGTGACACGGATAACGTATGCTCAGTGTCAAGACTGGAACGTAGCTGGCTGAAGTTTAATGCCTTTTGCAACAATACTGTGTTTTTAGTAAGAATTTTTTCGGCACTTGCAGCATAATTAGGTCATATACGTGCCGAAAATTAGAGATTCTACAAGAGTGTAAAGAGCAAAAAGATAAAAATAGAGGAGAGATAAGGAAGATAGATGTTTGATAGGGAAGAAGGAGAAAACCACACCAGAGCATTCGCGAACCATCCACAAAAATACAACGGATGTTTTCAAAAGAGGTTTGACCGCTTAAAAATTGACATATATAAACACATACAGCTCAGAAATGATCATCTATAGACTCAAATAGGGACTGCTCTCCAGGAAACCAGTGTCCTACCAACTGAACAACTAACAAAAACATACCCAGAGGCACTATGAACCAATAAATTGTCTGAAGAAATTTCAAACCCTTGTAGTACTAAGGAAAAGGACGCCAAGGGACGCCTGCCTATTTATAAGGCTCGCCTCGTAAGTAAACGACATGGTGTTGCACGTCACGAAGAAACATACTTGACAGAGACGGACAGGGGAGTGGCAGAGGGGCGCTAACAATACATGAGTGTGTCGGGGAGGG